>NC_069499.1:623908570-624058570 GCF_027579735.1 Bombina bombina | reverse complement strand
TTCTTCTCTCAAATCCATGGCGGAGGCAAGGCTACTATCCGTCACAATTGAAGGGCCGTGTTCCTGTTTCACGGTGTAGATTCCGGCAAGATCGTTTCATTTTACTTCTTCATGATTGTACTGTAACTAATTTGTTCCTATGAACTCACATTAAAAAATACAGGGTCTCAGTGGGACTCCTTTAGTATCTTGGAATCAAGGGTTAATATCTCCTAAGGGGGATTATTGAACAGGGTTTTTTTAATCACGTTTGTAATGTGATTCAATCTGCTTATGTGTAGTGTTAACTGGGCTCGTGGCTTTTGGAACATAACGGCCTTTCAAAGTGACGCAACTTTACAGTCGGGCCCGCTTTTTTTGGACTGTACGGTTCACCTTGTGACCAGGCGTGTTTACGTTCTGGTCTCCCATTTCCGCATTCCTGACTGTGTGGCGACGGAGAATTCTAGTCCGCTGGTGTCTGGTTCATAGGAGGTGGTGAGTGCTCCAGCCATTGTGGGTGTCAGGTGCCGTTTAAATTGTTTTATATTTAGTCCATTTTTTTTATGGAGGATACTGATGTTGAGATTGTTCAACTTTCTGATTCAGAGTCTTCGTCCTGTGATGAATGCGAATTGGCCCCATTGACTCAGGTCAGTCAGTTATGTTCTAGAGCGCCTTGTTCCTCGGGCTCAGGAATTCAAGGGACTGCTGAGTCATCCGCCTCGGGGGGAGTTACTTACCGCTTCCTACTACTACACATGTGGGTATCCCAAGTTATATTTTTTCCTCCTCAGAGGGTGTATTGTTCCCCCCAGAGGTTGTGGCACGTTTTCGCTTTTACATCCTTTTGGCGCTTGCGCGTCCACAAAGTCCAAATGTTTATTTGCGATTGTGTTTGTGCCTGCTTGCCCCATGTCTCTCGGCCACAGGAGGGTATGTGCAGTTCCCTGCGGGTGTAACTGTTCCTGAGTGTTGCGCGTTACAGGCTGGCTCGCCTTCGTGTTCTACTCAGACATGTTTTTGAGCTGTTTGGGGACCCTATAATTCTTGGTTATGGGAATCACCAGTCTCCTCCTCCGAATGGCTCACCTCGTTAGACATGGGGGGATGAAGTAATCTCCTTTAAGTCTTGTTATGGAGATTATTCCCAGTTTTGTTGGAAGAACAGGGTTTCCGTTAGGCTGGTCCTGCGGATCTTTCTGTTCTTCTTGGGCGTTAACCCTGGGTTGCCTGTTATTTTATTTTATCAGGTTAGGATGAATTTTATTTTTATTTTTCATACTATGTTTCCTGTGAGAACTTTCTCTGGGATCGATACTCGCTGTTTGCCTCTACGGAAGTTGTTCAGTACACTTTGGTCCCATGTTTGTCTGTTTTTTCTTCCTCCCTCTCTGAGGGCGGATTTAGCCAGCTTGGTTGCAGGCTGGTCCTGCTTGGGTTCAGATATTCTGTCTTGCGGCTTATTCAGACACGTGGCGCCTATTATACCTTGCTGGTCAGGTTGGAGTGCCGAGTGCTATTAACGTTATTTCTGTTTCTTGTTATTTGTTTTACAAGTTTCCGCAAAACATTCTCAAAAGAACTGTCGGGTCCGTGCGGCTCTCGGGATTGTTTCTCTGGTGACTGGGTCAGTGAATTTTGCTGTGTCACTCTCTGTTGCCTCCGATACCCTCGGAGCCTAGAGTATTCCTTCCCATGTGGTGGGAAAATTAGAGGGTTTAGCACCTCTTTTCCGCCGGGGCGCTGTTGCTTTAGGAAATTGTCCTTTTTGGACTTGTTCCTTTAGTGGTTATCTTCTTCATTGAGACCTCTTGGATTGTCTGTTCTCCTTGTGGATGGGTTGCCTTCAGGGGACTTGGATTCCCTTCGGGAGTTGGTTATTCCTTTTTCAGGACATTAGACAGTGAGATCTTTTTGGGCTCCAGTTAGGGGTCCTTCCCCGGGGTTGGGAATGCTCTGCATTTTCTTCTTGGGATAGAAGAGGTCCTAGTGGTTTTCCATTCATATGGTTCAGGTATTGCCATCCAGGTGGCATCAAAACCCATGTTTTACTGTCCTCTGACTTCGAATCTGAGGTGATGTGGAGGCTTGATGCTGCTCTGTTTGAGTGACTTGTCCTCACTGTTCCCCTTGTGCCTGGACAGCTAGCACAGAATTTTAATGCTCTGTGGCTACTCTGTACTGTAGCAAACCGAGGGTTGCTAGTTTGATCCCTGGGCGAAGTCTACTCAGCCTTTCCTCCTTTCAAGGTTGATAAAATGAGCAGCGCCTTGTGTCCCTTAGAGGGATTAGTCGCACTTTTCAAGCACAATCATATTAATGATGCTTGGACGCCTGTTAGCTCTAGTGTCCTTTATGGCCCTGGCTCTTTGGAGTGTTGGGCTCCTGCAAGGGGTGGTGTTTTCCCTTTGGGTCGGGACTTGCAAGCTTCTTGCTTTTGTTATCCGGGCTATTCTGGATTTTTTCCCTGGGAGGTCTGTTTTTTATATCAGACAAGGGATTTATGTGCCTGGAAGATTGTTTAAGCTAAACATTTGTGGGGCCCGGGCTTCTTGTCCTGATCTTCCGGTTGTCAAGGGTTTCACTCTGCGTTTTCTCTTTGTGGAACCCGCCGTGGGATGTTACCAGACCTTATGATCCTAGGACTGGCCTGGGGATTCCAGTTTTCGGGGTACTTGGGCTTAGCCCTTGTTCTGGCTGTTCTGTTTTACAACTTGGCCAGATTTATTGAGAGCTGGGGCTCCTTGGGCCTTGTCTTGTGCTGGACGATATGGTTCCCTTGGGACAGCCAACTTGACCTGATGGTGGGCTTTCCTGCTTAGCAAACCGAAGGTTTGCGGTTGCTCAGCTGTCACTTTGCACCTGTTATGTGTGCTAGCACGATGAAGTTTTAAGGGGTTCTTTCGTGTTAGTCAGTGACATGGCCTTGTGTCCTCTCGGTGCTTCCTATGACTTCCTGTCTTATGGGCAGGTGTTTATCGACGCTCTCCTCTTCAGGGTGCTCGTTGTCCTCCTTACGGAGGTGTGGTTCCCTTTTTAGGGGCCTCTCCTGTGTTCTGGAGGTTGGAACAGATGTTTATCTGGTTCAGGGATTGGTCTGCTCTTTGAGTTGTTCCTTTCCATCTGGGGAGCTGCTGGCACCACATTGAGACTTAGTCGGGTGGCCTGCTCGTTTGTCTTTAGGTTTGAGTGGCTGTGTCCATTCTTCTGCCCTTTTGGGGGCCGGTCTTGGGGTTCTTTCGGTTCCCTTATTTTCAGATCTGCCATTGCTTGGGCTGGTCTGGCTAGGTGTAGGATTTGAGATCTGTTCTTCATCTTCAGGTCTTGGGGGTGACAGTGGACCTTCCTTTTTTAGAGGTTCTGTGCCTCTCCCCCTTTGAGATCTGTGAGTAGGCTTGGCGGCCTGAATTGCCTAGAGAGTGTCCTCTGTCTTGGAGGTTGGGCAATCTCTGTCTTGGATGGGCAGTCTACTATTTTTTCGGCCGCTTCTTCCTTACAGATAGTGTTTTCTCAGTGTCTTCCTATGGATGGCAGCATGTTACTAGACTCAGATGTTTATTTTCTGAGTTTGCTGCTTGTAATTTTCTGTTTGCTCAGTCTCTGAGTTCTGACGTTTTGAGGACTTTGTCTTCAGCTGTTTTTTTCGGTGCTGTTGCACGATGTTTGGGAGATGTTTCTTCTCCTTGATGATGCCCGGTTGCTCCTTGTGGGTTGGGCGTCATCTCCCCTTGTTCTCGGGATCCATTCAGGTCTTTGTGGACTTATCCCTTCTTTAAAGGGTTTTTTTTCCTTTAAGGATTTTGCCGTACCTTTTGAGTACCCCTTTGGCTTATCCTTTTCCTCTCCCTTTTGGGAATTTTGGTACTGTACTAGTAAGGGGACCGACTGCTGGACGACGGTCCTCCTGGAGGAGTGTTGGCTCAGTGAGTCTGCTTGCGGTCTCTAGTTAGGCTTTCGGACTATCTGCGGGTCAGTGTCCTTGGGGCCTTTTGCTTCTAGTTCATTTGCCTGGCTCCGACGAAGTGGGGTTTTGTTGGGTTGTGGGTTTTTTTCAGACCTGGTGCCCTCAGAATGGGCCGCTTATTGTACCCTCCCGTTTTTGCATTCAGTGTCCTCTATAGCTTAGGTATTGTTTTCCCAAAAGTAATGAATACAGCTGTGGGCTCTTTCCATTTATGAAGAAAAACATAAATTATGCTTACCTGATCATTTTCTTTTCTTCAGATGGAAAGAGTCCCCAGCTCCACACCTGTATTTTTTTCTGTGGGGCGTCTCTTATTTTTTATTCTTCTGGCACCTTTTCATCCTGGTATTTCTTCTACTGTTCCTTGTTCCTCGGCAGAATGACTGGGGGGAGTGAGGGAAGTGGGAGGAGTATTTAAGCCTTTGGCTGGGATGTCTTTGCCTCCTCCTGGTGGCCAGGTTCTAATTTCCCAAAAGTAATGAATGCAGCTGTGGACTCTTTCCATCTGAAGAAAAGAAAATTATCAGGTAAGCATAATTTAAGTTTTTGCTGACACTTAATAAATGATAATTTCAGGTTACTTGAATCAACATGTGGTTTTATATCTATCACCATTTATATCCTCTATACCCTACACACTTATAAATGTGCTGAACTGCTTTGTTATTTTTAGCCGAGGAGTTAATTCTCAGGTGCTATATACAAGCGCCTATATCTGCAGCGTGTTAACCATTAAACAAGTGTCGGCTAAGCGATTATGTGTACTGCCATTAGATTTAGCCGAAAAATTAATAATTATGTAGAGCTAAGACCATGTGCAAACATCAGTAGCGTGTCACCCTGTTTAAGTAAGTATCGGCTAAAACAGAAATACCAGCCAGCTCACTTTGCAAATTAAAATAACTATTTACAACAATCCCTATGACCTGACATGTTTCGCCATACTTGGCTTTTTCAAAGTAATGTGTACATATGTTTTTTCTATGTGTATATATGTATTTACAGACATATATACACATACAAGCGCATAAATACATATGTACACACACACACATATATATATATATATATATATATATATACACATACAACTAAAAACATATAGAAGCATATTTATTTCATATTCCAATGTTCTGCACACAGCAGAAAATGTTCTAAACATATATATATATATATATATATATATATATATATATATATATATATATATATATATATATATATATATATATAAAATATTTATTCCTCTATATATTTGTATATATGTCTATGCCTATATATAATCATCTATATATATAGGTATAGATATATATTGAACCAAAATACCATCAGATATATATAGAAATATGTATTTATGAACAAATAGAACATATTCTTATATGTGAAGAACATTAGAATGTGAAATATTAATATTTTCATGTCGGGTTAGTGCACATGATAATATGCGATCGGGTTTGTTCGCGAGTTGGGTGTTAGGCTTCTTCCACTTTTTCTTCTTTCATTTATATGACGGAACAGGTTATCGCGTGCGCGATATTCTAAGTTCGGCGTTTTGCACTCGTCAGGTTAGCGCACAAGTGAAAACAGTTTACTTTCAACTCATAATACGAGCACAACCCAACGCACACAAAAAGCTTACTTCTAGCGCAGTTAGCGCTCGAGCAGGAGCCTTAATTAACCATTTGTAATCTGGCCCTAAGTTCCACATTGGGTTAATGGGGAAAATGTAGCTACTATACTCTCCTGATATTTATAGAAAAGGCACTTTTCATAGCATAACAGTACGCAAATTGTGTTACAGGATACAAATTGCAGATACAATTTAAATGATGAGCTTTTGGAGCAAAAAAAACAGAATCAGAAGAGGCTGGCAAGGAGCGGAAGATAAGTATATCTTCGGGGCGGGGGGTTAAATCTCTAACATCGCTTTTATTTTTGAAGGTTTTGCTAGGATAGTGCTACATAATTCTGCACATAGTGCATATTTATGTAACATTATTTTTTTGTTTACTGTCCCTTTAAGATATATTACATTAAGAGAAGACTAATGTATAATATATAGAATACTTAACATCCTCCTAGGAAACAATAGGTCACTCTTGGACCTGGGATAACCAACAGAACAAATAGCCATGGAGGATATGAAACCGGTCTAGGGACCAAATATGGGCCCTTGTTTACAACAGAATTCCCTGATATTAAAACCTGCATCATTATAAATTGTGTTTATAACAACAATTTGCATGCATGACACCCACAAAAACTGTGTCAGTTATATAAGAAGTACTTTCAAGAATAATTTTGGTTTGACTTGTATTATTTACTAATTAGCATCTACAATCTGAAATGAATTTAACAATAGTTAAAGAAATCTATGATTGACCTCAGGTTATAATTCAGGGAGGTTGAGGTGATAGATAATTCAGTGACGGGAGTGATAGAACTATCATTATCATGTAGAATAAATAAATACAGATAATACAGACAATATTATAAGTATAATGTTGAAAAACATGGATAGAGTATTGGAAGAGACATTAAAGGGATACTGAACCCAATTTTTTTCTTTCATAATTCAGGAATGTAAGCTTACGAGCCAGCCTATATTTGGTTCAGCACCTGGGTAGTGCTTGCTAATAGGTGGCTAAATATAGCCACCAATCAGCAAGCACTATCCGGGGTGCTGAACCAAAAATGGGCCAGCTCGTGAGCTTACAATACTGCTTTTTCAAATAAAGATACCAAGAGAACAAAGAAAATTGATAACAGGAGTAAATTAGAAAGTTGCTCAATATGGCATGTTCTATTTGAATCATTAAAAAAAATTGGGTTCAGTATCCCTTTAAAGCATAAATCTGTCATAAAACCATAAGCATTTACAGCTAAAACAAAGGAGTATCAATAATACTGCTTTAAGAGGGAAAGTTCCAAAACATCTTTGACAGAATTACAATTCATAATCTGGAACTGAGTATTAGAGAGATTAATAAACTAAATAAAGAATTGTATTGAATCAATCTAAAGTTAAGCACAAGTCAAACCGCCCTACAACATCTCTGAGAAACTTACAGATGAAAAGCAATTTATTAAGACACTCCTGTCTTTTGAGGATTGTGGCTATATTGAGGGGAAGACTGCATCCCGTTTCTGTGAAAGAAAAGCCTTTGGGATAGTGGCAAGTTTCCTTCCTATTAGGTCAAGGGGTAGGTATCACGCTAGCGCTAAAATATATACAATGTCTCCTTCAAGTTTAGAGCATTGAGTAAGTGAGTTGAATTAAAGCTGATCTGACAATAGTTTGGGAGGCTAGGCAGGATCTCTTCATCAATTTTATCCAGACATAAGTTCACAAAAGTGAGCTTGATGGAGGAATACAGGGATACTGTGTGAGAAAGGTCTACCTCTGCAGCTAGAGCATCGGAGCACTCAACTCAGATTCCACAAGAGCCTGTACCATGGGCGTAGGAACCAGGTTCGATGAAGGGTACAGGTAATGCAGAAATCCCCCCCAATTAAATGAGGCAGGAGGGTTGCTTAACACAGGGATGGAGCCCACAAAACACCCATGGCTGCCCCTTACTAACCCCAACCTTCCGCAGCTTGCTGCTGTCAGCCACTCTTAAAACTTACCCAGGTTCTTCCCTACGCATTTAGTTCTGTGCTGAAAGAACTTCCTCATGGGGTAGTAAATATTTATGTGTGTGTAAGTATTTTTTATGTATGCTTAAGTTTATGTGCAAATTAAGAAAGTTATACGTAAAAAATGATTACACAATGGCATACAGCTATCTATCTATATTTATTTATTTAAATATTTAAAATTTAAAATAAACCCCACCCACAGATGTTTTTTGGTTCTTACGCCCATGGCTAGTATCATCGGGTCCTGCTCGCTGATTTCCTGTAAGTCTGTCAGGCTCAGTATGCTTCATGAAGGACATTCTGCAACTGTCATCACTTTACAAAGCTTGCACTCAAGTAGTCATCTAGGAGCCAGAGGATTCCCTCCTCCTACGCGTATTCAGGAGATCCATACTACAGGCCAGTTAACTGAGTACAATTCTAGAAGCCTCTGGTGTTAGTACTAGGGCTTTAAGATATGTGTAACCACAGTCTATCTGCGACTGTTAAACCCCAGCTTATTTGCTGGGAGGGGTGCGAAGAGCAAGAGGTCGTTTGAGGCCACCGCCAGAGGCTTCAGAGATCCAGATCACAGCTCAGTATCCATAAATACATCAAACTTGGCATCCGGTTATTCCTCATAGCATATAGCATATACATTTATAATTCTTGTTCTTGGATGAGCCAATGTGCCAGCGATAACCTGCGGATTTACCTGCTCCCCAGGTGTGAATGGGGAGCAGGTGTGTTAAATTTGGTGTTATCGCTCTCACACTGGTCACTGGAAGTTCAACATGGCACCTCATGGCAAAGAACTCTCTGAGGATCTGAGACAAAGAATTGTTGCTCTACATAAAGATGGCCTAGGCTATAAGAAGATTGCCAAGACCCTGAAATTGAGCTGCAGGGGTGGGGTGTCAGCCTGTCAGTGCTCAGACCATACGCCGCACACTGCATCAAATTGGTCTGAATGGCTGTCGTCCCAGAAGGAAGCCTCTTCTAAAGATGATGCACAAGAAAGCCTGCAAACAGTCTGCTGAAGACAAGCAGACTAAGGACATGGATTACTGGAACCATGTCCTGTGGTTCGATGAGACCAAGATAAACTTATTTGGTTCAGATGGTGTCAAGCGTGTGTGGCGGCAACCAGGTGAGGAGTACAAAGACAAGTGTGTCTTGCCTACAGTCAAGTATGGTGGTGGAAGTGTCATGGTCTGGGCCTGCATGAGTGCTACCGGCACTGGGGAGCTACAGTTCATTGAGCGAACCGTGAATGCCAACATTTACTATGTCATACTGAAACAGAGCTTCAGAGACTGGGCCACAGGGCAGTATTCCAACATGATAACGACCCCAAATACACCTCCAAGACGACCACTGCCTTGCTAAAGAAGCTGGCGGTAAAGGTGATGGACTGGCAAAGCATGTCTCCAGAGCTAAACCCTATTGAGCATCTGTGGGGCATCCTCAAATGGAAAGTGGGGGACTAATATCCACCAGCTCCATGATGTTGTCATGGAGGAGTGGAAGAGGACTCCAGTGGCAGCCTGTGAAGCTCTGGTGAAATCCATGCCCGAGAGGGTTAAGGCAGTGCTGGAAAAAGTAAATTTATGCTTACCTGATAAATTAATTTCTTCTATGGTAAGACGAGTCAACGGATTCATCCTTTACTTGTGGGATATTATCCTCCTGCTAACAGGAAGTGGCAAAGAGCACCACAGCCGAGCTGTCTATATAGCTCCTCCCTTAGCTCCACCCCCCCAGTCATTCGACCGAAGGTACAGGAAGGAAAAGGAGAAACTACAAGGTGCAGAGGTGACTGAAGTTTAAATAAAAAAAATATAATCTGTCTTAAAATGACAGGGTGGGCCATGGACTTGTCTTACCATAGAAGAAATTAATTTATCAGGTAAGCATAAATTTACTTTTCTTCTATAAAGGTAAGACGAGTCCACGGATTCATCCTTTACTTGTGGGATACAATACCAAAGCTACAGGACACGGATGAATGGGAGGGACAAGACAGATGGTTAAACAGAAGGCACCACTGCTTGAAGAACTTTTCTCCCAAAAATAGCCTCCAAGAAGCAAAGGTATCAAATTTGTAAAATTTGGAAAAGGTTCTGTTCAACAGAAGCATCATTTTTAAAAGCCCATGTGGAAGACACTGCTCTAGTAGAGTGAGCTGTAATTCTTTCAGGAGGCTTCTGTCCAGCAGTCTCATATGCCAAACGGATGATGCTTTTCAGCCAAAAGGCAAGAGAGGTAGCCGTAGCTTTTTGACCTCTACGTTTTCCAAAATAGACAACAAACAAAGAAGATGTTTGACGGAAATCTTTGGTCGCTTGCAAGTAAAACTTTAAAGCACGAACCACGTCCAAGTTGTGCAATAGACGCTCCTTCTTGGAGGAAGGATTAGGACACAGAGAAGGAACAACAATTTCCTGATTAATATTCTTATTAGTAACAACCTTAGGAAGGAATCCAGGTTTGGTACGCAAAACCACCTTATTAGCATGGAAAACAAGATAAGGCGAGTCGCATTGCAATGCAGATAGTTCAGAAACTCTTTGAGCCGAAGAGATAGCAACTAAAAACAGAACTTTCCGAGATAGAAACTTAATATCTATGGAATGCATAGGTTCAAACGGAACCCCTTGAAGAACCTTAAGAACTAAATTCAAACTCCATGGCGGAGCAACAGGTTTAAACACAGGCTTGATTCTAACTAAAGCCTGACAGAACGAATGAACGTCTGGAACGTCTTCCAGACGTTTGTGCAGTAGAATTGATAAAGCAGATATCTGTCCCTTTAAGGAACTAGCTGATAGCCCCCTCTCCAATCCTTCTTGGAGAAAGGACAAAATCCTAGGAATCCTGATCTTACTCCATGAGTAGCCATTGGATTTGCAGCAATAAAGATATTTACGCCATATCTTATGATAAATTTTCCTGGTGACAGGCTTTAGAGCCTGAATCAAGGTATCTACTTCTGAGAAACCCCGCTTGGATAAGATCAATCGTTCAATCTCCAAGCAGTCAGTCGCAGAGAAACTAGATTTGTATGCTGGAACGGACCTTGAATCAAAAGGTCCTGTCTCAGTGGCAGAGTCCATGGTGGAAGAGATGACATGTCCACCAGGTCTGCATACCAAGTCCTGCGTGGCCATGCAGGTGCTATCAAAACACAGAAGCTCTCTCCTATTTGATTCTGGCAATCAAACGAGGAAGGAGAGGAAATGGTGGAAACAAATAAGCCAGGTTGAACGACCAGGGTACTGCTAGAGTATCTATCAGTACTGCCTGAGGATCCCTTGACCTCGACCCGTATCGAGGAAGTTTGGCATTCTGACGAGACGCCATCAGATCCAATGAAGAAATTAAAAACTAATATTTTATCACCTCTTTACCCTTCCTAGTACTTAGAGTAGGCAAAGAGAATGACTGGGGGTTGGAGCTAAGGGAGGAGCTATATAGACAGCTCTGCTGTGGTGCTCTTTGCCACTTCCTGTTAGCAGGAGGATAATATCCCACAAGTAAAGGATGAATCCGTGGACTCGTCTTACCTTTATAGAAGAAATAAAGGTGGTCACACAAAATATTAACACTTTGGGCCCAATTTGGACGTTTCCATTTAGGGGTGTACTCACTTTTGTTGACAACGGTTTAGACATTAATGGCTGTGTGTTAAGTTATTTTGAGGAGACAGCAAATTTACACTGTTATACAGGCTGTACACTCACTACTTTACATTGTAGCAAAGTTGTCATTTCTTCAGTGTTGTCACATGCAAAGATATAATAAAATATTTAAAAAAAATGTGAGGGGTGTACCCACTTTTGTGAGATACTGTATATATTCATATATATCACACACAATCTCCACCTCGCACTCTCACCTCGATTTCCTCCATGTGTCTTTACCTCTTACTCCCTCTAACTCAACCTTTCCCTCGCACCCTGCTCACCCTCTAAATCCAACTAACCCTCACACAACACCTTTTGTTCATCCTTTTGTCTGTCTCTCTCCAAACACAGCCTACTCCTCAAACTCTCTTCCCACCCCACCTCCCTAATATCCACTATCATCCTCACCCTCTCACACAGCTTCCTCTTGACCCTGTCTCTTCACACCCTTGTATTCCTCTCTCCCTTACACACAGTGCCCTCCTCACTTCCTGTCTGTTAAACACAGCCTCCCCATATCCTCTCACCACTCCTTCATACGCAGCCCTTGCTAACGCTCTCAGCACCACTGTCCCATGTACACAATCCCCTCCTCCTCTTATCCCCTCTTGCTCACATATATATCTTGCTCACCCTTTAAATCTATCCTTTTATATAAAGTATGTGTCAGTATAGAGGGAACACAAACTGGCACAAAAAAGGAACCAACAAAATTCAGAATTTTTACACCTGTAGTTCTCATTGATTTATTTGTCTTGGATACAGGTAAAGTTCACAAAACACTTATTATAATAAACTGAAATGTTTTCACTACAGTTTAATATGTATTTGCTGCAAACTGATAAATTAATAGCAGTGCCAGATGCCTGTTAAAGGGACAGTCAACACCAGAATTTTTGTTGCTTAAAAAGATAGATAATCCCTTTATTACCCATTCCCCAGTTTTGCATAACCAACACAGTTATAATAATACATGTTTTACCTCTGTAATTACCTTGTATCTAAGCCTCTGCAAACTGCCCCCTTATTTCAGTTCTTTTAAAAGACTTGCATTTTAGCCAATCAGTGCTCACTCCTAGGAGCTTCACGCGTGTGAGCTCAATATTATCTATATGAAACACATGAACTAACATTGTCTAGTAGTGAAAAACTGCTTTCAAATTAGAGGCGGCCTTCAAGATCTAAGAAATTAGCATATGAACCTCCTAGGTTTAGCTTTCAACTAATAATACCAAAAGAACAAAGCAAAATTTGTGAGAAAAGTAAATTGGAAAGTTGTTTAAAGTTACATGCCCTAATTAAATCATTTTTTTACAGACTTAAAAGGACAATGATAGCCAAATGTTGAATCACTTGAAAATGATGGAGCATATCTGTAAAAAAAAAAAAGAAAAAAAGCTGACTAGAAAATGAAGATATTTTACCTTAGAATGTCCTCAAATCAGGATGCATACCCCAGGGATTGCAAAGTAGTGTTCATCTATCATGAACAGCAAGAGTCACTTTATTTAGTTTACTATCAAATCAAACTATCAAAGCTTACTATAAAATCTTGTGCAACTTCAGTAAAACCCCATGAGATCAGTAAGGAAAAAGTGTGAACTCAGCACTAATGATGCTGATTGAAAGTTCCCCCTGCTGGCAGACTTCTGCACTGCAGCTAGATTGATCATGTGCTGGAAGTGCACTACTAAGTGTTTCAGGTGGTGACATAACTGTACCACCTGAACTCACACTGTAGGCTACTGCAAAACAAAAAAGAATCTGAATGAAATAATTTTAAAATAATAAAAGTTATAAACTTTAGACTAACAAGCACATTAAATCAAGTCAAAAGCTATCAGTATGCTAAGTTTCATGAAAATAGTCAGCCATGTCAGCTGTAGTACTGACCAAAATCCCAATTATAAGTCAACTAGTCATAAAGCCCGTTCACACAGGCCATTTTTTGCAGTACAGTGGTCCCACCCCTTGCGCTCTCTCCCTCCCCCTCTCTTTTGCTCTCTCTCTCCCCCCTCCTTTTGCTCTCCCTCCCTCTTTTGCATTCTCTCTCTCTCTCTCTCGCTCCACCTGTTTTGCTCTCTCTACCCCCTCTATTTGGCTCTCTCTATCCCCCCCACTCTTTTGCTCTCTCTCCCCTCTCTTTTGTTTTTCCCCCTCTCTTTTTGCTCCCTCTCTCTCCCCTCTCTTTTGCTTTCTCTCCCCCCTTTCTTTTGCTCTCCCCCCCTCTCTTTTGCGCTCTCTCTCCCCCTCTCTTTTGCGCTCTCTCTTTCCCCCCTCTCTTTTGCGCTCTCTCCTCCTCTCTTTTGAGCTCTCTCCCCCTCTCTTTTGCACTCTCTCTCCCCTTCTCTTTTGCGCTCTCTCTCCCTCTCTCTTTTGTGCTCTCTCTTTCCCCCTCTATTTTGCGCTCTCTCTCTCTCCTCCCTCTCTTTTGCACTCTCTCCCCCCCTCTCTTTTGCACTCTCTCTCTCCCCCTCTCTCTATTTCGCTCTCTCTCTCCCCCCTCTTTTGCGATCTCTCCCCACTCTCTTTTGCTCTCTCTCTTCCCCTCTCTTTTGCACTCTCTCTCTTCCCCCTCTCTTATGCGCTCTCTCCCCATCCCTCTCTTTTGCTCTGTCTCTCTCCCCATCCCTCTCTTTTGCTCTGTCTCTCTCCCCTTCCCTCTTTTGCTCTTTCTCCCCCTCTCTTTTGCGCTCTCTCTCTCCCCCTCTCTTTTGCACTCTCTTTTGCACTCTCTCTCTCCCCCCCTCTCTTTTGCACTCTCCCTCTCTCTATTGCACTCTCTCTCTCCCCCTCTCTCTATTGCGCTCTCTCTCTCCCCCCCTCTCTTTTGCGATCTCTCCCCACTCTCTTTTGCTCTCTCTCTCCCCCTCTTTTTTGCACTCTCTCTCTCTTCCCCCTCTCTTATGCGCTCTCTCTCCCCATCCCTCTCTTTTGCTCTGTCTCTCTCCTCATCCCTCTTTGCTCTTTCTCCCCCTCTCTTTTGCGCTCTCTCCCACCTCTCTTTTGCGCTCTCTCTCCCCCCTCTCTTTTGCATGCTCTCTCACTCCTTCCTCTCTTTTGCGCGCTCTCTCTCCCCCTCTCTTTTGCGCTCTCTCTCTTCCCCCTCTCTTTTGCGCTCTCTCTCCCCCTCTCTTTGTGCTCTCTATCTCCCCCTCTCTTTTGCAGTCTCTCTCTCCCCCCTCTCTCTCCCCCTCTCTTTTGCGCTCTCTCCCCCTCTCTTTTGCGCTCTCTCCCCCCCTCTCTTTTGCTCTCTCTCCCTATCCCTCTCTTTTGCTCTCTCTCCCCCTCTCTTTTGCTCTCACTCTTTACCCCTCTTATTTTCTATCTCCCCCTCTCTTTTGTTCTCTCTCTCTTACCTTTATTTTGCTCATTCCCATCTCTTTTGCTCTCTCTCCCCTCTCTCTTGCTCTTTCCCATCTGTTTTGTTCTCTCCCCCTCTATTTCTATCTCTCTCCCCTCTATCCCTCTCGCACGCGCGACCATGCCCCATCAGGTTGCTCACGCCTGGCCACGCCCACTTTCGCCCGCACCGGCTGTTCAGGTAGGGACTCTAAGGCCAGGTGTGTTTGTCTTTGCGCGCAGTCTCTACTGCGCATGACTGCTTCGGACAAACACACTTGGCTTTTTATTATATAGGATGGAATTTTTCTGAAAAACAGCAGTTTTATCTACATTAAATAACTTAAAACAGTTTTATAATTACCAGTTATAGCAAGAAAACAGTCAAATTTTAGCACAATTACATTGAGATTTAAAAAGAAGCTATCTTCAAAATTAAAGGGACATAAAACCCAAAAGTTTTCTTCCATGATTCAGATAGAGCATACAATTTTCCAATTTATATCTACTATCAAAATTACTTCATTTTCTTGGTAAAATTGTATGTTCTGAATCCTAAAAGAAAAATTTGGAGTTTCATGTCCCTTTAAAATTGATAGACAGACAGATAGACACCTAATCTGAAAACTGGCATAACAGATTTGGCTATAGCTGCCTTTTACTACCACTTTTTAGGCCTTCCAGAAGTATAACTTTTTGAAAAATCATCAATTTAAATGAAGTTTGTTATAACATACTGTTTAATCCCGTTCCTAGTTCACACAATGGGCCTAATGATTAAAAACTCGCCGTCATGGAGAGAAGTCATCATTTTATTTTACTGAGCACTATTTTATAAATTGTCTGTCCTTCACATAAAAATAATGAACTTCCCTTAATGACATGCACAGCTCCCAAGGTAAAATTAGCTTTATAAAATCATAGTGATACTGAGGAGACTTCTTACATCACTTCACCAGCGCGGAGAGCTTAAAATCATCAGGCCTTGTGTAAGAATCCCCTATACAGACAATGACCACAGGTTTTTTTATCATTACTAATAAACCTGTATTATTATTTTAGACAAACTAAATGTTTGTCTCCACTTTCCAGGACACATGGGCTCTGTTAATGGTAACAGATTGTTCTTGTCAGCACCTTTTCATTTGAGCTGCCATTACACAGGTTTCTCTAAGGGTTAGTGGATACAATTTCTTTTTATTTTATTTTATTGAATTTCCACCATTTGACAACTGAAAGTGGGAGAGATTACAATTAAAACTACTACATGATGATCCAGGATTCTAATATTACATATCAAGATCCCCTTTTTTTTTTTTTACTTAAAGGGACATTTAAATTAATTTAAAATGCATTTTTGTGCAATTTAGCTTCAATTAGAGTCATCTTTGCAGTATGCTATGAATTAAAAAAAATGCTTGTGATAACTATTCTTGGGCACGTGACCCACCACTAACTTAAACACTTAAACAGACATGGTACTCAAAAAGCTCAGAACTGTGCACATCTCACTATATGGCAGCAGTTTTGCAAGAATGTTATACATTAGCAAGCACTATTTCCTGATATGTAGGTATCTCTATAACAAAGTATACAATGGGAATAGAAGTAAATTGGAAACTTTTTTCAAATGTAATGCTCTATATGAATTACTAAAGAAAAAGAATAATAATACTACAATTAGCATTTGAATGTTACTTAAAGTGATGGTAAATCCTAGCGTTTGTAAAACGCTAGGATTTACATTGGAACAAATAAAGGGGACTTTTAGTCATGAAGAATAAAATACTTCATGCTGAAAGTTCCTTTATTTGTTTGAAGGGTTCACCCCACTAAGCACCTCAGGCAGCCCACGTCGGAACGCTATTTTGCTGAGAGGTGACGTTTCCACCTCTTAGAAAATAGCTGTGCGTTGCAGCTGGCGCCAAGCTAGCTAGCCCACACGGCTATTGGCTTTTTCAGTGGTCTCTTCCCCGAGCTGTGTATATATATATATATATATATATATATATATATATATATATATATATAAAATATAAAAAAATATCTTTGAAAAAGCGTCAACCGGCGTAAAACGCGTCAGTTGACGTCACTCCTCCCCTTGTCTTTCATATAATCGTGAGTTTGTGTCTGTATAGACTTTGTGTAAATTTTTAATGTATACCGAATAAAATTACTCCAATTATTTTACTAAAGGTGCTTGTGCATTGTGGTTTACCTCAGCCTACATTGTTTGCTATTACTTTGCCTTCTATGGCCATAATTACTTATGCTTTTGGGAGTTTATCCTTTTGACATATGTGTTTAGAGCAGATTGTTCAGAGTGGATATCCTCACGCTGTATGCTGGTCTCTGGATGTACAACCTGCTTCACGCTGTATGGACGACAGCGTTCCAACTTCAAATAAAAAACTGGTGTAATACTTGGAGTAAGAGCGTTTGGTGTAGGAGAGTCCTGATGGAAATATAGGTGATGAGGTTCCGATAGTGCTTCTAAGTCAATTATAAAAATGCAGTAGTGGTAGTAGAAATCCAACCCTCAGTGTGTCCAAGTGAAAAATCAAAAATGCAATAAACTGTGTCACAAAATAATGATGAAAAATATGGAAAAGATGGAAAAATGATCAATTTATTTTATTTATTTTTTCTTTTTTTATATATTTTATAGCCTTTTCTCACCTTTTTTATATTTTTTATTTTTTATATTTTCCATATTTTTTTATCATTTTTCAACAGTTTATTGCATTTTTGTTATTTCACTTGGACACACTGAGGGTTGGATTTCTACTACCACTACTGCATTTTTATAATTGACTATATGAACATCATCACCTATATTTCCATTAGGACTCTCCTACACCAAAGGCTCTTACTCCAAGTATTACACCAGTTTTTGATTTGATTTTTATGATTCTTTTGATTGTTTCTAATTGTTTTTAATTGATTGTACAAATCACAATTGTTTGCTTATATTTTGTGCTTTTATTTTATTTTGTGTTATTGAGATTTTAACGTTTATACATGGATCCATGATGTTGACTTATTTGTATTGATTTATTGAATACATTACATTGTAAACTTTTACCTTTAGAGTTTAGTGTTAGTAGTACCTTTGCCTCCGTCAGGACAGGCGCCTAGGTTTCACTCTATATTATCAATTTTCTAGAAAGGCAAGTGCCACAATTTTATATATATTTGCACTCCTAGTGCAATTTGGTTTTTAACCATGACAAAGGTTATTTCTTTGGACATGTATACTTAATCAATCGTGTATATATTATGCACTGGCTGACTAGTAGATCTCAGGAATAGGCCAATTTTAAATAAAATGTTTGTGTGCTATAAATGAGAATGAGTAGACGAATAGAGGAAGATTAGGAGGTGCAAGGCTACAGCAGATACAAAAAAGGTATACAGTGGTCACAGGTCTTTAAAGCAACAAAATGTAGTCAAAATTAAACTTTCATGATTCAAATAGAGAATGTAATTTTAAACAAAACTTCCAATTTACTTCTAATTATCTAATTTGCATTGTTTTCATGAAATAACTTGTTTAAAAGCATACCTAGGTGCAGACTGCCCCCTTATCTTGGTTCTTTTGACAGACATGCATTTTAGCCTTTCAGTGCTGACCAGTGGCGTATTTAGGCATTCAAATATCAGATTATAAGGTGATTTTTTTTTTACTGTGTATGTATATATATATATATATATATATATATATATACACACAGCAAATATATACAGTATATATATATATATATATATATATATATATATATATATATATATATATATATATATATATATATATATATATAAGGGCTGCACAATTAATCACGGAGGCGAACCAGTGTGCGGCCGTGGGCGGACCTGGGAATGCCCGCAAAACGGCCACTTTGGAAGAGATTGAAGAGTGTGTGGGAGTCATCTGGGAGTGGTGTGGCGGTGGTCAAGCGGTAGTGTGGCGGTGAGACAGCTCAAAGTTGTGAGCAATAAAGTGAGTATTGTACAAAAACTTTAAAGTGCCTTACTGACTTTTTTATTTTGTGGTTTGTATTTTTATGCTCCAAGAGTGTATTGGACATTGAGAAATGTGTACAGTAAGATTCTGTAGTGTTAAATAAACATTTTATTGAAAAATGAAGGTGTTATAATAATTTTTAATAAAATTGTGATTAAATCGCAATCGCGTTTAAAAAAAAAAAAAAATGCAATTTTCCTCCCACCCATATCAACCAGCCCTAATATATGTATATATATATATATATATATATATATATATATATATATATATATATATATATATATATATATATATATATATATATATATATATATATATATATACATACACAAGTAGGAATATGAACTCTCCGGATTTTTGAATAAACAGGTTAAGTTTATTGACGTTTCAAGGTCACATTTAACCCCTTCTTCAGAAGAGGGGTTAAATGTGACCCCGAAAAGTCAATAAACTTTACCTGTTTATTCACAAATCCTGAGAGTACATATTCTTACTTGCCTATTGTCCTTCAATAATGCACCCAAGTGGACGACCTATTGGTGGGATTTAAACAACTAAGTGTATGTATGTATATATATATATATATATATATATATATATATATATATATATATATATATATATATACACACACACACACACATACATATATATATATATATATATATATATATATATATATATATATATATATATATATATATATATATATATATATATATATATATATATATATATAAATCCCATAACTTGTTGAGCCAGCAGATATGAAATGCACTATTCTGGTGCTTATCTGTTGCTTTTTGCAGCTCTGTGCTCACCTGGTGGCTGCTACTGGTCACTCCTGGCTGCTGTACCAGGCTGCACCCCCAACAGTGCTTGTGACTAGTTTGCTTTTTGCGGACCATAAATAAAAAACAAAACAAGGTTCTATTTCTATTTAAATAAAGTGATTTGAAAAATGCTAAAAATTCTCTGGTACTTATAACAAATTTTTCTCTACAATCCCCGGTACTGAAGGGGTTAATGGACTATTTAATTTAAAATTATTCTGGGGTACCATAATCACTGAAAAGAATCTTTGTAATACCTACCCCATTACAAAATAAAAAACTTTTTTTTATTTTTTATTACAGATCCATATAATTTACCCACCCGCAGTGCTGACGGAGAACATAAGCAGCCTGCAATTAGTGTGTATACTCAGTACAAGCATTTAATTAATGGGCAAGTTCAGGCTAATGCCTGTGCACCAATCAGACTCTTTAAATCTCAAAGTTTGGCACTTTGATCTTGGAGTTAAAAAGTCTAAGAGCCTATGAAATGTCCACAACTTTCAAGATTGGGGGTATTTTCCAAGTGGGACATTAAATGGATACTAAATCCACATTTATTTATTTTTCTTTCATGATTCAGATAGAGCATGCAATTTTAATCAACTTTCTAATTTACTCCTATTATCAATTTTTCATCGTTCGCTTGCTATCTTTATTTAAAAAGGAGGAATGTAAAGCTTAGGAGACAGCCTATTTTAGGTTCAGCACCCAGGATAGGACTTGCTTATTGGTGGCCACATTTAGCAAACCAATAAGCAAGCATAACCCAGGTTCTGAACCAAACATGTCTCCTAAGCTTTACATTCCTGCTTTTAAAATAAAGATAGCAAGAGAACAAAGAAAAATTGATAAAAGGAGTAAAATATAAAGTTGCTTAAAATTGCATGCTCTATCTGAATCATGAAAGAAACAATGTGAGTTTAGTATCCCTTTAAATAGTACTAAATAAATGTTAGATAAAATGATGCATTCCAACAAAAGATTACTCTGAGAAAAACATGTTTATGTATTTTTTAAAGTTTCATTAGCTGTTTAAATGTTGACAAAATAAGTGTAAAGTTTTTTTGCACAAGCAGTTCTAGTGAGGAGGATCCAGTTAAGGAGCAGCTGTCTTAAGACTGCTGCTTCTTAACTCCTGAAGGCTTGCACGGAAACAGGGCGAGTTTGCCCCATTCGGGGCATAGTAAATCGCCCCCTAAGTGTCTATAAAACAATGGGTGCTACCAGGTTGTAACTTAGGTTACCATCTCTATCATTGATATGGAAGATCAGCATTTAAACATGATTTTTCTTTAAAGAAAATGTGAGATCGAAAATTAAATTGCATTTGAAACGAATGGAGAAGTTTCAAATGTGCACTTCATGCTAAGACTTGTTACCTGTTAGATACAAATGTTCATGGTCAGCCAAATTAGTTTTAACAGGAAGTGCCCATTAGTCAGTGATCCTCAGCAGGAAGTAACTTTCAGCCAATAAGCCTTAGAAGGATGTACACAATGAAGGTTGTATCAACATTTTTTTCATGCAAAAAACAAAACAAAAAAACAAGTGAAACACGTGGGCAGTGGAGTCGTGATGCCATTTCCAGAACGCTAACTGCAGCAGCAAAGTCTGAGTCTATGGGTGGCTGGTATAAGTAAGTATACATGCACTGTTTTCATTTGTAATCTTGTCTGAGGACGGGGGCAACCCCGAAACGTTATAGGTTGGAATAAATATTCTTTTGGTTAAGACCCAGTGAGTGCTGCATTTAATACTGACTTATATCTAGCTACACTTGTATGCACCCTGGGCAGAAATATTGTCTGCATTACGATACAACTGCAGAGGAATTAGGAGTGCTTGCTACTATCACATAACAAGTGTCTTTAAAAATGTTCCTTGTAAGGTTCAATGTTACTTTCACAAGCCGATACTTGATAGTAATTTGTGTCGCTATGAGAATAGTTCTTATAGGTAAGAGAGCTGGTACTAGTACCTTATTATTCATTAAGTACAGTATATACACAGATCTCGCACAAGTTCCCTCCTTGTCTCTGGACTCACCTTTATACACGAAAAAGGAGTTGATTCGGTAAAACATTTTCTTATAGGTAATAGCAATATACAAAGAAAACCAAACAAATTTATTCTGAAAAGCATCCAGTTTATTTTAAGTAATTTTATTTTTCTTTTAATGGAAAATTATACTTAAAAACGAAGGGGACAGCTATGGGCTTGAAGTTTGAACCAAGTTATGCCAACCTTTTTATGGGTAAATGGGAACAAGATTTCCTAGAGAGACAGAACCTAAGTACAAACCTTATGCCAAGCAAAAGATACATTGATGATATTTTTATCATCTGGAGAGGAAGTGAAAATAACCTCATATGTTTCTTTGGTGATATGAACAAATGGCGTCTACATTTTAAATCTATAATTATAGTAGAGGGAATACAACTTTTTTGGATCTAAATATTTATACAGACCAACATTTTGTTAACACGAAAAGTCACTTTACAACTGTAGGTGCTAACAATTATATCCATTCTAATAGTTGCCACCTAAAACACTGGATCAACAATATTCCAAAGGGGCAATGTTTACCTATTAGGAGAAGTCCCATTTGTTACTAACTACAGTTTCGAACATAGACAATTAGAAAATATATTGAAAATTAGAAAAGATATAGAACAAATACTGTCATTTAGTAAAATCCGATCCAGAATCAGGTGAAGCTATATCAGATAATCTCACATTGATTTATAGGAAAGCCCGCAACTTGAAAAATATATTGGCACCTAGCGAATTTAAGAAAACTAGTAAGAAAACTAGATATAAATTTGCTTGGGTTTTGTGTCATTTTCCCCTGCTACAGTTGCAAAGCATGTTAATATAGTAATAAGGTGAAAACTTGTTTCAAACTACTGGAAATATGTATAAAATACAGGATATAATTAGGTGCATGGACAAAGGCGTTATATACCTTTTACAGTGTATGTGCAAAAACAATATTTAGGGGAGACAACATGACCCCTTAGAAACAGAATATTGAGTATTTACGCAACATTGAAAAAGGGGGCCTTGATACCCTGTTATATAAGCACTTTAGAAATGTACATCAAAATCATACTAAAAACCTTACATACTGGGGTATTTGCAAAGTTAAAAAGGAATGTCTAGGGGAGATTTAAAAAAAAAAAAGAATATTGAGAAAGGAGGCTGAAAAAATATATGCAATGGGTACTTTGTGTCCGTTAGGTTTAAATTCAGAACTTGATCTGAATTACTTTATTTTAGAATAATAAAAAGTTTATGAGTAGTATTGAAAATTCAGAAAAATATGTTTTTTATTAAGATACAGTATGTACTTTTGCATTTTAAATTGAGTGTGTTTAATAGAATATAATAATATATGAAAGTTTTTATTAATGGTATAATAATAATACCACATTTATGGCTACTAATACTACCTTTTTGCATCATTTCCACCATAAGAAATCACCTTGCAGATTGGAGAGTCATGAACCAATCATAATACTGGGGAGGGGGATAAAAACTGAGCTGCAGTTTCTAAAAATATTTTGAAAAAGCCTAAACACTGTGAAACGCGTTGATGGAATCTAACACATATTTTGGTGTTTCACTCCCACCATGGGTTCCTTTTACATACAGAGGACAGAGGAGGTGAAGTCTCATTTCAATCGCTATAAGTTAACTTTTGTCTCTGCACAAATTTACAAGCACTTCTCCTTTAAAGTGGTGCTGTGGACATTGGATAAGCTGAAACCGCTAACCTAGGAGCACTGCTATTTAACTTCCAGCTTTGGAATTATAAATAAAAAGCTGGTATAATCTTATGTATCTGTACAAGCTTTGCATAGCCCCAAAGGTCCCAAGGTGATTGGTTCCTGGGTGTGGTGTTCGGCAATTTCAGAAATAACAGTGAGTCCTTGTGAGAGATCCGTGTATACAATGAAGGAATAATAAGTTACTAGTACCAGCCCCCTTGCCTACAAGAACTATTCACATATCCACACAAATTACTATTATTATCGGTTTGTGAAAGTAACATTGCACTTTACATGGAACATTTTTTAAAGACACTTTTATGTGGTAGTAGCCTTATATATTTTATTTTTCCTTGGAGATTAAAGGACAACTAAACACAGCAGAAAATCTTAATCAGTAAATGCATAATAAAAAGACAATGCAAAAAGTTATTTTGAATCTCAGATGAGTAGCAGATTTCTGACAATTTTTAAAGTAAGTTCTATTTTCCCTGCCACTGTATCATGTGACAGTCATCAGCCAATTCACAAAATGGATATATGTATATGTATATTCTGTGAATCTTGCACATGCTCAGTAGAAGCTGGTGCTTTAGAAAGTGTGCAAATAAAAAGATTGTGCACATTTAGATAATGGAATTGAATTGGACAGTTATTTAAAATGGTATGCTCTATCTAAATAATGTAAGTTTCATTTTGGCTTGAATGTAACTTTAAGGTTGTTGGGGGGGGGGGGTTTAAGGTTGTTGTTTTTTTTTTTTTATATAATTACCAGTTACTATAAATATAATTTATTTTGTTGTATTTGTAATAAATTATTTAAGCTTATAGAACTTATTCTGTGCTGAAAGTTCTCCTTCTTATTATTTTCTTTATAGAGTTTATGGGCCCCTATTTAAGAAAGGTCTTGCGGATCTGATCCGACAGTGCGGATCAGGTCCGCAAGACCTCGCTGAATGCGGAGAGCAATATGCTCTCCGTATTCAGCATTGCACCAGTAGCTCACAAGAGCTGCTGGTGCAACGCCACCCCCTGCAGACTCGCGGCCAATCGCCCGCCAGCACGGGGGTGTCAATCAATCCGATCGTACTCGATCGGGTTGATTTATGGTGATTCCTGTCCGCCTGCTCTGAGCTGTCTTTGTGACCGCTGCTTCATAACTGCTGTTTCTGGCGAGTCTGAAGACTCGCCGGAAACACGACCGTCAAGCGCCTTTCGGGGCTTGATAGATAGGCCCCATGGTCTGTACTCTGTATTGTGAGAGCCGAATTTTAAGTTAGAGCTGTAAGGATTAGAGCCCAGCGCCACACTCTGTCCCACTACTGGTTAATCCTATGTTCTATGTACTTCTCTTTATACTGATTGTAAGAATATCAATAAAAGCGGAGATGGTAGTAGGCTGTTAAAGGGACATTCCAGTCACAATTAAACTACACTTAGATTAATTACATCTTTGAATAGAAACATATTTGCAATGTACATGTATTGGCAAAAATAAAAGTGATCACTGTTTTGGTATTAACATTTGCAAGTGCATGGGAAGCAAGTGTTGTGTTTAAAATGTTGGTGCACGGTGCATACTTCCACATGGTGTCTAAAACCCACATCATGCCAATATGTGCTAAGATTAAAGAAACAGTCAGTGCCTTTCCCTTTTGAATAGAAGTGTTTTTGCTATACAAGTTTATTAGCAAAAATGCTTCTAGTAAAATCTATCACTCTTTTCAGTGTGAGTATTTACTGTGCATGTGCACATCTAAATATGCTTTCTGCACCAACATTTTAAATAAGATGTCTTCTCAGAGAGCAGCCAGTGACTGGTATTACATCATATATTTTTTTCATTACAGGAAACAAAAATGGATTTGCGCAGAACACGTCAATGCCAACATAACAAGGGACCACCAATATTCTGACCAGATACACTGTTTAAAATGGTGGTGCCTGAAGCATATTTAGATATGCTTCATATGCACATGCACAGAAAAGGCTTTCACTTTACACAAAGATAGCTTTTCATAGAAGGATTTCTGCTTATACTTCAGTACTGCAAAACTGCTTCTATTTACAAGTTAAATGCACTTAAGAGATTACAGTTATAACAACCTCTTAATAAAATACATTTTATTATAGTTTCTATAAAGTCACGATTTATCAAATTTCCCTTTAGCTGACAACACTTGGCTTCAGAGTATAAACTCTTGCTCGTATTCTCTGATACAAATGTCAGCCTTGTAAATGACGTGGTTAGCTTTTCAAAACGTCAGGTCATGCTGCCCTGTGCATTAAATCACATTCAATGCAAAACAAGATTGATTTACAAGTATTCTCGTATACAAAACAAAAAGCAAAGCTCCGATATACAAACATACTATTATGCAGTGTCGCTACAGATGAAAAAGCTGTGCGAGAAGTTTACGTGTGTACACTGCATAAAATTACAATGCAATTCTACCTTAGTAAACAGATTCCCTGGTGTAGACTAGGATCTGTTTTTTGACAAATCTACATAATAATTTGACCTTGAATAACTGCTTTATTTTGGGCACCAAAGCCAGAAAAGAAAAACATCCTCCCTAACTTGGCGAAACTGAGAGCATAGATTTTGTAACAGATCACAGAGATCATGATGTGCACAATGTATAGTAGTCTCTGGTCTCACCATTTTAGAGTGTGGTAACAGCATGATGTTGGACACAGTAAAGTGGTTTGATGATATTTACATAAAAAATATATGATGATTTGCAGACAGTAGTTGTAAGAAAGGGCTGGCATTCAGTACAATGAGAATTTTAGGTATCAATACAACACAAGTCATAATGGGATCAAATCTCACATTGTGAATATTGTTCTGTTTATTGGATTCTACAAACTTGCGCATACTAGTATAGCTTTAGGAAGCAAATTATGAAGTTGGGATCAATATTAACCTATTTTGGTAAATATTAAAGGGACTTGAAACCCAACATACAATTTTAAAAAGCTTTGCAATTTTGTTTGATTATCTAATTTGCTGTGTACTATTGGTATTATTATTATTATTATTAAAAACATACAAAGTTAGCTGTTGGATCGATCGAGCCTCCTCCGCTCCGATGGGGAGGGCCCTTCCGCCCAGGCATCCCGCACGGAGCCACCCAGCTCATGGACAGGAAGGGTTCCCTCCCGCGGCCGGGAATTCAAAAAAACAACTAAAAAAAGCATACACAGGTATGCTCAGGAGCAGCTATGTACTACTGGGAGCTACCAATTGATTGGTGGCTGTATATATATGCCTCTTGGCATTGCTTTCAGCTAGCTCCCAACAGTGCATTGCTGCTCCTTCAACAAAGGATACCAAGCAAATTAAGCAAATTTGATAATAGAAGTACACTGGAATGCTGTTTAAAAGTGAATGCTCTATGTGAACCATGAAAGAAGGAACATTGGGTTTCATATCCCTTTAAGTGAAAGCAAGGGTATGAACAAGAGAGAATTGCCATCTCTTTGGTGATGAAAGCATCACCAAATTCTGTAGCACTGGCAGCAGCAAACATGTACTGATAGCGATGGAGGAGACCTTGTACGTTATAATACAACAATACATCGCTGAACCATGTTTTCAGTCAGATATGAGTAATATTAATATTATTATTATTAGTTATTTGTAGAGCTCCAACAGATTCCTTGTGAAAGCTAAAATAATGGCAGCCATCTTGCATGAAAACATGATCGGTCACTCCTGAGGGCTAAATTCTATTTTAACAGTTTGCTATACTTGCACTATAAAGGATGTAACATTGTCCATGTAGGAACCTGTCATTACTGGAAACTTATCAGCCCGTTCTTCTTCAATAACTGGTTTCTCATTCTGGAGTTCTAACAGACGACAACCACACTTCCACAAATTTGATAATAGAAGAAAATTGGAAATATGTTTAAAACTGTTTGTTCTATACGAATCATGGAAGAAAATGTTAGGGTTTCTTGTCCCTTTAAAACTGGTGGCTGGTCTGTTTGGTACTATAAAAATACCTAATTGTCATTGTGGAGATATAACAAGTTGTTTAGTTTACATAAATATTTAAAAATTCCCTTAATCCCCCCACAATCCTGCACTGGAAACTGACAGTGCTCAGAACAGTGCCTTGTATATATAAAGTGCTAGATTACAAGTGAGGCACAAACTTTTTTGGGCAAGTGATATTGTGTTTTCGCAAGCAGTTTTAATTGCGCCGATATTAAAAGTTGAGTGATTTACACTTCAATCATTACCGCAATCTCAGAGCTGTAGTTAACTGTTTACCAAAACTAAAAAGTTGAACAAAACACTTCAAAATACATAACAAAGTACAGTTACACTCATAACGCTTTTTAATAAAAATGATTACCAAAAAAATTGAATTAAAAGGTTATAAGGGCTCAAACATATGAGATCTCGGGTGTTAGAAAAAAAGTCAGGGGAAGGGCTTTAACATTGAGATACATACATATACATCTCTAAAGATGGATATGTATGTGTATATATATATATATATATATATATATATATATTTATGTCTATATATTTGTACATATGTATTAACCCCATAAGGACCAAGGATGTACAGGGTACGTCCTACAAAAACTCACAAAAAAATCACTTAATGATCAAGGACGTACCCTGTACGTCCTCAGGGTTTTCAAGCGCTGGAAGTAATCGTGATCACTTCCATATGCTTTCAGGTTATTGCAGTGATACCTCGATATTGAGGCATCCTGCAATAACCTTTTTTAAGCATCCGATGCAGAGAGAGCCATAGCAGGGAGGCGGGTGGGCGGCCCATCGCTGGTGGGATTTCCAGATCTTGTTCATGAGTGTCCGGGAGCGCGCAAGGGGGCGGGGCACAGGAGCACGCGCAAAGGGACATTAATGCTATGTCCAAGGGGGGAGAGGGGAAAAAATGTTTGGAAATGGATCGGGGAGGGGGGTAGGGTATTGAGGGGGGATTTGATCGCATTTGGCGTTGAAATGGTGGCATGAAATATACCAAAATGGGCCTAGATCAATACTTTGGGTTGTCTACTAAAAAAATATATACATGTGAAGGGTTATACAGGGATTCCTGACAGATATCAGTGTTCCAATGTAACTTTCGCTAATT
This sequence comes from Bombina bombina, assembly GCF_027579735.1. Classification (NCBI taxonomy): domain Eukaryota; kingdom Metazoa; phylum Chordata; class Amphibia; order Anura; family Bombinatoridae; genus Bombina; species Bombina bombina. The sequence goes on along the minus strand of NC_069499.1, from coordinate 624,030,219 downwards.
TTGAGGGGAAAAATGGTTTGTAAATAGCAAAATGCTACTTGTTCTTATTGCCCTATAACTTGCAAAAAAAGCAAAGAACAGGTAAACATTGGGTTTACATTTTGGGGGTCAAAGTTCGAAAAAGCATGTTTTTTTCAATTTTTTCATCATATTTTATATTTTTTTATAGTAAATTATAAGATATGATGAAAATAATGGTATCTTTAGAAAGTCTATTTAATGGTGAGAAAAACTGTAAATAATATGTATGGGTACAGTAAATGAGTATGAGGAAAATTACAGCTAAACACAAACACCGCAGAAATGTAAAAACAGCAAATTGAAAAGTGCTGTGGTCACTAAGGGGTTAATGTATTCATATGTGTATATATATGTATTTACAGACATATATACACATATAAATACATTAATATATATGTATACATATTTTTAATATTTTCATGTCGTGTATGTGCATATTACAGTATGCGATCATTTTTGTGCATATTACACACAAACATGTTAAAGAACATTGGAATATGAAATATTCATAATTACATTGTGGGTTTGTGCTAACGAGAATATGTCATGGTGTTCGCGAGAGAGAGTGGGTGTTTTTTTCCACTTTTTTTCTCCATTGACTTCTATGGGGGAATACGTGAACGCGCGCAATATTGTAAATTCAGATTTTTGCACTACTCGGGTTACTGCTTGTACAAAATTAAAAATAAATAACTTGTAATACAAGTGCAAACTAACTAGCGCAAAAAGCGAAGGTTAAAGGGACATAATACTCATATGCTAAATCACTTGAAACTGATGCAGTATAACTGTAAAAAGCTGACAGGAAAATATCCCCTGAGCATCTCTATGTAAAAAAGGAAGATATTTTACCTCACAATTTCCTCAGCTCACCAGAGTAAGTTCTGTGTAAAATGTTATACTCAGCTGCTGCCCAGCTGCAGGTAAAAAAAATAAATAAATGAAGTAATGAGCAGCAGCCAATCAGCATCAACAGTGCTGAGGTCATGAATTCTTTTACTGTGATCTCATGAGATTTGACTTAACTCTCATGAGATTTCATTGTAAACTTCCTTACACTGAATAGGGAAATAAGATGAGTGTGCACGAAAGCTCACTCCTTCCGCTGTCCCGGGACAGACATACTAGTTTGTTGCTTAGAAGTCCTTTACAATGGGATGTGGCTACTGAGGAACTTTGGAGTCAAAATATCTTTTTTACATAGAGATGTTCAGGTGATATTTTCTAGTCAGCTTTTTACAATTTATACTGCATCACTTTCAAGTGTTTATACATTTGGGTATTATGGCCCTTTAAGTTAACAGTTATGTAGTCGCTAACATTTTTTTTCTATACCAGTTCTTGTTTTTAAAATATATATACTTTTAAATCTGTACCTTATCGATGACGACTTCACCCAACCCCTACTTCCTTGTTCTTTTCTGTCTGACGTTTTGAGCAGTCCCACTCGCTCTCAACATCGCTCAAAAGCGCTTTCCCGATCCAGATTTATAATGCGCTTGCACCAATCGCAATCGTTGTTACATTTTTTAAACGAAATGTACTAGATATTAAAAGTTGGATTTCCTAAGTATGCTATACAACAAGCTTTAGAACTTACTATTAACGCAATTGATCCGGAATGTATTTTGTATCCAATAGTTTTTAACGGTGATGCCGAAAGCGTATGCACGTCTCATGAACGGGCATGGAGAAGACAGTAGGCTAATACGGATTGGACGCATTGGCTTAACACTTGTGTGACATTGCGAGTAATGGGCTGAACCCCCTGGGGAGAAAAGAGCATTGGTGGATAGAATACCACTAGCCTGTCAATCAATTTAACAAAATGACGGGCGGAGGAAAGAATATTATCATCGGCTGTTTAAAAGGTAAGAAACAGCTTTATATAATACGATATAAAAAAATTGATGAATTAAAGTAGCCCTATTTTTATCAAATCTATAATATGGTGTGAAGTTAACTCTACCTTCACTTTAACTCTAGCAGTTTTCACTATCGTAGAAAAAAAAAAATACTGAGCCACTTGTAATCTACTCCTAAGTGTTTATCTATGCTAACTTAAATTGCAGATAATCTTTCCATATGATGTTAATTATAATATTTCAGTGCAAGAATAGAAGTTTTACAAAAACAAACAAGCAACACTTTAAAGATGCCTTGTCTTACATGCAACAAAAAAGATAATAACTTTAACATCCCTTTAATTTGTTCTCAATAATCCATTTTACCTGCCGAAGTGCAAATTGTTTGCAAATAGCTCATTTGCCTTTATATCAGCATTTCAAATAGCTGTTTTTGCCTGTGGTATCCCTACCTACACTGACATTTTCTATAGTTAAGTATATGCTATTGACAAACTATGGACCCGCATCCAGCAGAAGAAAGTACACTCCCAGTGGGATGTATTGCTCTTTCTAATTATTGTGTAGAGACAGAGATAATAAAAGGTAATATTTGAGTGATAGATATCTGATCTGTCTGCAAGCTAAGTCTATTTTGATGGGCTGTGGTTTTAAGAGAGCAAATGCAGTTATTTCATTAAAAAAAGAAACATTAAGGAGCAATTTATCATACATTTTATACCCTGCAGCTGGTATAATAAGGAATTGGGAACACATTAAGTACACTGCCCCTTAAAGGGGACATAAAATGAAAAAATCGGGAAATGTTCTAATGGGTTACAGCATTTTATTATTGCATAATTACATACATATAACAGTGTTTAAACCCTGCAAAGGGCTTTAAGACATCATTAGTCAGTTCAAGAGCAGCAGAACACAAATGGTGAGCCAATGATAAGTCATATATCTGAAGCCACCAATCACCAGCTAGCTCATGTTGCTGTTTCTGAGCATACCAAGTAATGGTTTTCAACAAAGGATGCCAAACAAAAAAGTAAGAAAAAGTTACATGCTGTTGTATAATAAATACAGATATTTGATATTGTTTACATAAGCTAATTAAATAAGAATCAAACAGGAATTTTGTGAAGCTAAAAGGACCACTCAATGCAGTAGAAATACATAATTAACAAGTACATAATAAAAGACAATGCAATAGCGCCTACTCTGAATTTCAAATAAGCAATATTATTTTTTGACAAATTTATTTTTGAATTTAAATTGGAAAGCGTCTTAAAACTGCATGATCTTTCTGAATCATAAAAGTTTATTTTGACTTGAGTGTCCCTTTAATAGAAAGGAAAACAGAAGAAATTAAATGGAGAGCATGACAAAGTTATAGTAATAATAATAATTCTTCCACAATCGGTCCCAAAAGAGCATTTTCATTATCTCGTTAGAACACTGTATTTGAGCCTGGCATATTATGAAAAACTGAGTCCTGCTTACACCAGTTACAGAAAGCACTGCAAGTGAGCACCGTCCAAACCTTGCATCTCATTCTAATTTATTGCTTGGCTGCAGTTATAATATATAAATATATATATATATATATATATATATATATATATATATATATATATATATATATAATCTCTATCGTATTATCCTAGCACTGGTCTGATAGATCATTCACAATGACACATTTGGATGGTTTCCATTCTGATAATGTTGATGTGCTGACACACAGATGGAATGCTGGGAATTGACATTTTAACCCATTCCCTTCAGGTAGAAAGAGGCTGGAATGCATTAGTCAAGACTGAAATGCGTGGGGACCACATTGAACATGGATCTAGTTTTTTAGGGCATGAAGGGTGGATTAGTTTTATGTAGGGGATACTGGCAAGGAGCACTATAGTGCCATCAATCAGAGATGTGTTAGGAGGGGGGAAGGAAATCAAGCAAAAAAAAAAAAATTGGGGGAGTAACTGGGAGTGGAGACATAAATATTAGATGCAGGAGAATAAGGCTTATATTTCATTATTCAGTTTTGCAGCAATGCGTTACTAGGAGCTAGCTAAAAACATCTATATATGTTATAAATATATGTACAGCCACCAATCATCAGCTAGCTCCCAGCAGTGTACTGCTGCTCATGAGCCTACTTAAGTATGCTTTACAACAAAGAATACAAAAAAAAACTAATTTAATAATAAAGTTGATTAAAAATATATGCTCTGCCTGTATCATGAAATCTTAGTTTTGGTTTTACTGTCCTTTTAAAGGGACACTAAACAATCTATCACTTTTTCAGTGTTAACATTTTATTCTGCATGTTCATGTGAAGCATAGCTAGATATTCTCAGTGCACCAGCATTTTAAATACCACAGCTGCTCAGAGGGCCAGTGGGGCATGTATCATGTCAGCAATTAACAAATTGAGTCATTAACAGATGGTACAAAAACCTTAGGCTCTCTTAAAAAGTGTCGTGTTTAAAATGCTTGTGCACGGTACATGCTTAAATATACTTTTGGAACAGCTATAGCTTTTATAAGAAGCATTTTTGCTAATACATGTACATTACAAAAATGTTCCTATTCAAAACTGAAATGCATCCATGTTGATTTAAATTTTGGCTGCAATGCCTATTTAAGTTATAGGAATGATGTATATATTAGACATTATGGGGCCAAATTATCAAAGTGCAAGCGGACATGATCCCCCGCACATTGATAAATGCAGACAGCATACGCTGTCAGCATTTATCATTGTACAAGCATTCCTTGTGAAATGCTTGTGCAATGCCGCCCCCTGCAAATTCACGGCCACTAGCAGGGGGTGTCAATCAACCCAATCGTATCCGATCGGGCTGATTGCTGTCCGCAGCCTCAGAGGTGGCGGATGAGTTAAGGAGCAGCTGCTTCTTAACTCCTGTTTCCGGCACGCCTGAAGGCTCGCGCAAAAACAGATGCATATGGATGCATTTGGGGGTTGATAAATTGGCCCCTATATGGTGAAGTAAATTAAGAAAAAACTGCATTTGGATTTTTTTTTGAGAGGGATCAGTGTTGTCCACCGTAAAGGCCCAGAGGTTTCAATGCACCATCTAATCCATTTTATCTGGCCTTTCCGTGTCTCAATTTTGTCATCCATTTGTCCATTCCTGTCTTTGGATTGTTATACCAATGCATGTGCCTGGCTGTTTGTCTATAAGCAAACTGTTGTCTTTTTGTTGCTAACGAATAGCTTATTAGGACTGATACATTTCTAAAAAAAAAAATAATACAGGGTACTAACAATTTCACAAATCAAGCAAAAACAAAAACCCAATGGCCCTTATAAAACATCTTGGACACTCCTGAAGTACAATCAGTTATGTGTGGTTTAGAGTATGTTATAAACAATTCTACAAAGGCGTTTAGAGAATAATTTCATTGTTAATGGGAAACGTCCAAATGGAACTGAATTACAATGTACAAAGGTTAAAAGGTCCGAGATAAAGCTAAATTATTTCCTGCTCTTTTATTTTTCACAATGCTGCAACGACAATAAAATTGTTGCTGGGTCTTGCAAGATACAAGACCTAAGTGCACATTGACATTTTTATTCTCGGTCACACAGCCACTGAACACATAAGAAATTATATGAAATAAAGCTGCACACGTCTTTACAAATACATTACAACAAACCTTTATAAACACATAGTTACTGAGAAGCATATAAATTAGAGCCACAGAGAGGTATGGGTTATTTGCATGTGTGCTGCAAAACATCAGAGGAAGCAGAATACGGAATTGGGAGCAGATAAATACTGGAAGGCCCCAACTTGTAGGTCTCCCTGTTCCAGCAAAGAGTAGTTATATGAAAAAACTTGCATTATGGGAAGATATTAAGAGATGAATGCATGTTTACACATACAAATAACATTCCATTTTCCTTGCACAGTTTCACACTATGGGGCCGAATTATCAAAGTGCAAGGGGACATGATCCGCTATAGCAATCATGTCCGCCACACATTGATAAATACTGACAGCATATGCTGTCTGCATTTTCATTGCACAAGCATTTCTAGTGAAATGCTTGTGCAATGCTGCCCCCTGCACATTCGCACCCAATTGGCCCCTAGCAGTGGGTGTCAATCAACCCAAACGTATCCAATCGGGCTGATTGCTGTCCGCCGGTGGCGGATGAGTTAAGGAGCAGCAGTCTTAAGACCGCTGCGTCTTAACTCTTGTTTCCGGCGAGCCTGAAGGCTCGGGTGGAAACAGATGCATAAGGCAGCATACGGGGCATGATAAATCGGCCCCCATGAATAGCCCACATACTCAGTCTCCTGCATCTCCTACTACACAGGTTTGTAAAGAGGTTAAAAAAATAAAAGCTAATTATATAAGATACAAGAGACATGAAACTCCAAATGTATCTTTCATGATATAGATAGAGCATGTGATTTTTAAAAAACGTTCCAATTTACTTAAATGATCAAATTTACATTGTTTACTTGGTATCCTTTGTTCTAAAGTATACCTAGGTAGGTTCAAGACCAGCAATGTAGTGCTACCACTATAAAGAAGAAAAAAACGGGTTTCATGTCCTACACACTGTTTCTTTGTTGCATCTAAAATAAAATATTTTAAAATCAATATATAGTTTTGAGTTTTTGAACTATGAACATTGTACTTTTCAATCAATAGGAAAAAATACTTCTGTATCAGTTGTCCACCAACATGGATTTACTGCTAATTCAATATTAAAAAGCCTTTTTATATATGCATAGAATATGTTTTGATTGTCTGTCTTTTAAAAAGGACATAAAACACTAATGAAATGGTATCAGAAAATGTTAAAATTTGAGTTGCCGAAATTTCACAAAGTTTTATGATTTATTTTCCCCCCTTTTCCTGTAATTTAACTGAATAGAAATGCTTTTATGAGGACTGGAAGGCAAACAGTAGAATTCACTAACCTTCCACACAAATCAGTCCCTAAGTGGTATCAGCAGATGTTATCAGATACAGAACTGCAAAACAATGGTAGTTTTGCCAACACAGGTGCAGTGGCTAGCCTTGTCCTGAATGGCTCCTCCAAATATGGCAATTGGTAGGTGGAGTTTGGCTACTGAAAAGCAATGCTTTCAACATTTTACACCCTTCCCTAGTATGTTACAAAATTACAAGGTGTCATATAATCAAAAACACACCTGAAGCTGAGGTGCCTATGCCCTATATAAAATGTAGACCTAATCATTAAAAAGGTACAGAGATAAAGCGCACTATAATCTGTCCAGGAAGAAGGCTGGATTGAGCACTGTTGTAAAAGTAAAGTGCACTAAGTATAGAGTGGTACAAATTCATGGTGGAGTTACATATGGTACATTAAGGATGATACAATTGTGTATTCCCAACATTGGAAGTTTGAACATGCTATTTGGAGCTTGGTTATTCGTTATGAAGATCTTGGAGTTCTTGATATTGTTCTGCCCTTTCTGTTATCACCCTGGTCTGATTTCTGGTCTTAGCCCATCCCATTACTGTGTGACCTGGTTTGGACTGACTTTTTGATCAGTGACTTTTGAAAGTGTCTCTTGGAATATCCCTCTAAGTGTTTTGTGTTATGAGCCTGGTTTCTGCTGACCTTCCCTGCCCCTGACTCTAGCTTGTCTTCTGGACAATTCTAGTGCACGTCAGCTTAATTTTGACATCTGGTGTTAGTCTTTCTACATGCTTCAAAATTACAGCCTGTTCTTGACTCCATACTGCACAGCCTCTCCTGCACAAGTGGTTCCTACTACCAAACAATGTTAAACTTACATAATAACCAAGAACCAAATAGCTTGTTCAAAGGTCTTGCTGCACCACTTTTGGCACACTTTCTGACGCAGAACCACTTCAGGAGTACAAATAGCACTATCCTTAATGCAGGTTAAACATCATGCACCATATTTAGCTCTATCAATAATGCATGCATCTATATCCTCAGCACATTCTACAATAGCTTTGAATCCAGCCTTCTCCAAGGATGCCAAATAGATTTTAGTATGCCCTAGGACAGGGGTCAGCAACTTTGGCTCTCCAGATGTTTTGGAACTACATTTCTAATGATGCTAAGACATTATTTAAGCTGTCTGAGCATCATGGGAAATGTAGTTCCAATACATCAGGAGAGTCAAGGTTGCTGACCCCTGCCCTAGGACAATGGCAGCGTTAACACAGAAGCACTTCTTTGGAGAGCTCAGTCAGTTCAGTAAGTTGGGCTCGTGGAAACACAATGCGTTTGCATCCTTACACTGTGAAATAGAAACTGACCCCTTCCAGATGTTTTTGCACTAAATACATAAGTTACATTTTATCCGTGGTGATATGTTCTTATTTGGGGTCAGATTAGGAGTGGAGCACAACGTATGCGCGCGAGCGATAAGTGGTTTACACGGGGGGTTGCACTCTTCAGGCTTACTGCTTAATAGCAATCGCTATTTTCGGAAGAATGATTACAGTGACTTTAGAGCTCTGGTTAACTGTTTTGCGAAACTAAATAAGTTGCACAAAATACATCAAACATACATTACAAAGTACGCTTACACTCATAACACTGTCTAATATATTGCACACAAAAGTTATAAGGGCTCAGGTATTAGAAAAAAAAGGCAGGCAAAGGGTTTTTACATAGACATACATACATATACAGGTATGCATCTATATAACTTAAATTATGCTTACCTGATAATTTTCTTTTCTTCTGAGGGGAAGAGTCCACAGCTGCATTCATTACTTTTGGGAATTCAGAACCTGGCCACCAAGAGGAGGCAAAGACACCCCAGCCAAAAGCTAAAATACCTCCCCCCACTTCCCTCATCCCCCAGTCATTCTGCCGAGGGAACAAGGAACAGTAGGAGAAATAACAGGGTGAAAAAGGTGCCAGAAGAAAACAAAAAATATGGCCGCCCCTTATGATAAAACACGGGCGGGGAGTTGTGGACTCTTCCCGTCAGAAGAAAAGAAAATTATCAGGTAAGCATAATTTAAGTTTTTCTTCTTAAACAGGAAGAGTCCACAGCTGCATTCATTACTTTTGGGAAAACAATACCGAAGCTATAGAGGACACTAAATGCAAAACGGGCGGGTACAAAAGGCGGCCCCTTCTGAGGGCACCACAGCCTACAACACCCAAAACTCCCGACAGGTAAAAACTGCTTCACTAGAAGCCAAAGGACAAAAAAGAAAAAGGCTAAGATAACTGCCCAACAGTTAAAACCAGCAAGGCCTTGCTAGAGACCACTCAGGTTATTAGACTTGACCGAGCCAAAAGCCTCTGAGGAGACAAAGTCCTGCAGGCACGCAGCCCACAAAATTAAACTCCCCCTGATAAGCAGAAAGGGGAAATATCCACATTCCCCCAGTCGGAAGAAAAAGAATCGGATAAATAAGACCCAAAGGACCCTCAGAACCCAAAGGGACTAGGAGCAAAGAAGAGGTACTCCAAGAGAGTGAACCAGGATGAACAGGGCACCTATGAAAAGATCCTGCCGACCCAGCAGCAGTGAGGACTTGTAAATCCCCATCTTCATAAAACAAAGGACCAAGTAGTGTCCTGAGAACTTAAAAGGGGAAGGGAAGAATCCCTTTACTATGCAGAGCTTTCATTCGCATCCAGAATAGAGCAACCAAAGACAAACTGTCCCCAGGAGCCGCTGAAAAAAAAAAGCATCAGATATCTGGATGTGCTTCTCCAAGTCATAGGCATCCTGCTACAAAGGATTTAGCTACCACAAGGTCGCCACCCTATCACACAGGACCTTCTTCAGAAGAAGAGCTCCGAAGTGCAGGACAGCACCTTCCCGAAAAGGGGCAGGAAAGGAAAGAACAGAGCCCAGACACCGGTAGAAAAGACTACCTGCCAAGGAGGAATCCCCCACGAGGACTCTCACTTAAGGAAGGCTCACCATGACAATGATACGCGGTTAAGATCAACAGATCAGACATAACCCTAACTCTCGCTTCGGCAATGGACCCAGCACCAAAGTGACTGATAATGTCCAAAATACATAGGGAAATAAAATTACCCCATCAGCAGGACCTGTAGGAAGGAAAAAGGGAGGGAACCAGCCCCTCAAAAGAGCTCGGGTTCCATAACCCAGACACAGCTCCCTTCCTGCAGACGAAAGGTACTCCCAAAAGGAGACCCTTACAGGAACTACAGTAAAGGTATGGAACAGAAATCCATCCCGTCACACTGATATCCCGCACTCAAGGCAGGGGGACCAACCCCATTAATCAGAGTAATAAAAAAATACCTCCAAGCCCAGGTGGATACTATGGAATGTCAAATTCACCCCCTAAGGGAGGGAAAGCGAAGCTAGAATGTAACAGCTTGCTAGCACGCAATCAAGGTGCAATTAGCTGCAGTTAGCTTCAAACTGCAAACCTAAACAGCTAGGCTAATCATCAGGCTACTACAGTGGGGCTGGAGCAAGCTAAAGACGAGCTCAAAAGGTCAATCATCAAGCCACTAGGACCAGCCCAGTAAGACGTCTAAATCTCTCTGCAAGAGAGAAAAAATATGCCTGTAGGAACAGAAGATGTCCCGGAACCGGAAAACTGGGCCGTCCCAAACCAGTCCTAAGGGATCTGGATACAGTTCTCCCAAAATTATAGTCAAAGACAGGACAAACGAACCCGGGCACCCGAAAACTCTGAGCCAGCTGTAAATTTTAGTAACCCCTGAGGAACCACTAGGTTACCCCATCCGGAGTAGACCTTACACCACAGGCAATGCAACCACAGTCATAGCCAAGAACTCTTGGACACTGAACTCTCAAGAAATGTCCCATACACAGAGAGAGTAGGACACCCACAGCACGATACAACTCCCATCATAAGGGTGATAGGCAATGGGGAAGCCTCACAGCCACTCTGAAAGGCCCTAAGGCTCTAGGGACAACCTTCACTAAGTCCAAAGACTAGTAACATAAGAGAAAACTCTGCTTATGAATGCTAGCTGTCACCAGAATCACAAGACAGATGAGAGAACAGGAGCTCTATCTGGGTTCAAACCCACAACCTCCTGCTTCAGGTGCGGTGGACTTAACCACTACACCACCTCTCCCTTAGAAACTGGCTAGAGAAGCTAACAAAAGTCTCCATAATCCACAGGATCCACTTCACTGACACCCCTACAGCTCGAGGATTGAGAAGGAACATGTAGCCTAACTCCTGACGGGAGAAAACCCAAAAGCGCCTAGGCAGGGGCGACACAGGAAAAATTGAAGACAATCTAATTTGTAAAGCTCCCGAAATATGGGAACATATGAGATACTGGAAGTAGAATAACCAAAAAGCTTCAACTTCCAGAAACAGATGACCCGAAGCCAACCCCAAGGAAGGGGACAAAAGGCCCCTCAACCTCAACCCAAAGGAAGAGATACCGTCATCAACGACAACAGATACCAAGAGGAGAACCTCCAAAAGAAGAAGATGAAAATCGTCCAGGTCGATCCCTAGTAGGAACCGCTCTGGATCCCCGCCCATGAGGAACAGGACAGTAAGGACTGAGTACAATCCCCTAATGCCCAATCCAAAGGTAGAATGAGAACCAGCCCGACGTTTGTTTGGAACAAAGGATTCCTCTACCATGATTTAGCCCCTCGTGTGCAGAGACTCAAAAAATTAATGAAGATTCATGGAGGGTCACTTCACGAAAACTCCAGGCAAAAGCAAGGCATTGTTCGATCTGAAGAGACACCAAGAGAAATAAAACTCCTCAACCAAGTGAGAAACTCCCCACCCAGTCAGGTCAGCCAGTTACACCGGCACCACATGGATGATATAGACCGTAAGGAACAGAAATATCGCCCCACCAGCCTGCTACATAGGGCACTCCAAACTGAACCACGCCACAGAAAATTTGTCTTGGACAGCCTCCACTGTCATATTTCTACTTTAGTAGTTTTTTGAGTGCTCTGGATCTATCCAATTTCTTCTCCTTATACTACCACAGAAAATTTGAGACCTCACAAGGACTCGATAGAAGGATCTAAAGACATAACAATGTACTAACACCTTAACATGCGACTTCCGCGGAAGTGCCCAAGCGACCAGAAATCACTAGTATCAAATTCCAGAGAAGAATATTTCCCAACGGAGAAATCATAACAGACATGAGCTTCTTAAAAAATAAATAAAATACATCCTAACCGGATCAAAATAAAAGAAAGGCAACACCCGCAGGTGAACGCCTAAGAAGAATGGGTACACCAACGGGACCAGCCAATCAGAGACCCCATTCTTACAAAGCTCAGAACTGGAATAAGAAGCCCCAAAAGAAAGGAAAATTGAAGACGGCCAGGAGATTAACTTCATCCCCACATGTCTAACCCAGCTTGCCGTCTGGAACAGAAGACCGAGTATCCCTTAACCTATTAGTACTTTAATCTTCCAGCACCGGCAAAACATGCCGTAGCAGGACACAAAGGCGCGCCAGTCTATAACGAAAAGCAAGACTTACCTCCGCCGGGGCAACTGACGACCCCGACCCGAGGGTTGGGCCCCTGAAGCTTCAGAGGAATCCGCTTCCCCAGATGGCTGATCTGACCCAGGTGATCTCACACCTGACGAGCCCCAGTTAGCATAACATGGACAGTATCTTATCAACACCTCCTCTGGAAGATGTAAATGCGCCAGGGGCATAGATATGGCCATGAAACAAGCTGCCTTCCAGAGAAGGGGTAATGGCATTAGGGACATCTGCTTGCGTAGTCAAAGAAGGTTCTAGGGGATGCGCCACATGGGATATGGGATCCCCAGGGGTGGATGGCTCGGCAGACTCTAAGTTCCCTGTATCAGGAGAAGAGAGCACTCTAGAGCGGCATTCTGAACATAACTGATGGGCATGGATTACCTGGGCCATTTCATACTCTTCACAAGAAGTAAAATCTGAATCAGAGACATCGGTCTCCAAAAAGTCAGAATCCTCCATAACTTGGTACAGTATAAAAAATTATGGACAGAAAAATAAAAAATGGCACCTTACATCCCCAATGGCTCGGGCACTCACCATCTCCTGAAACCCAGACAGCTAGAGAAACAGACACTCTCCATCGCCACACAGTCAGGAATACGGAAATGGAGCACAGAAGCATGACCACGCCTCATCACAAGGTGCACCGTGCAGGCCATAGAAAAGCACGCCAAGGCCTTCAAGGGCTGCGCAGCCTGACAAGAAAAGGCTGTTATATTCCGATCTAGCCACAAGCCCAAGTAACACTACATATCAGCAGACAGAATCACATAACAAACATGATTAAAGTCCCCTGTTCAATAACCCCCCTCAGGAGATATTAACCCTTGATTCCTTATAAAGATAAAGGAGTCCCACTAAGACCCTGACTCTTCATTTGCATTACTTTTTTCATATCATCAAAGTAAAATGAAACGATCTTACCGGAATCAACGCAGTGGAACAGGAACACGGCCCTTCAAGTGTGACAGATAGTAGCCTCGCTACTGACATGGACTTGAGAGAAGAAAGCAGGCAGCAAAACTTGTCAATGCCGATTGCTAAGGAGCTGTTAACAAGAGTCGGGATGGTTTCGCAGAAAAACTCTCCCTGCATCTCCGGACTCTAACATTCATCCATGCTCTCACTGAAAAACTAACAGGATTACTTAAAACTCCAGTCCCATTTTGAAGAGTACTACCCTCCATAAGAGACTATATAAAAATCTTCAGACACTTCTTTTCTAACCTCCTGTGATGAAAGGCAAAGAATGACTGGGGGATGAGGGAAGTGGGGGAGGTATTTAAGCCTTTGGCTGGGGTGTCTTTGCCTCCTCCTGGTGGCCAGGTTCTGAATTCCCAAAAGTAATGAATGCAGCTGTGGACTCTTCCCGTTTAAGAAGAAAAAAAAATATATATATATAAATCCAAGTAATGCTGTGTGTGCACTCTCACCACCAAACTTAAACTGACACGGTGCTTTTGCAAGGTATATAAAAGTTCAGAAAAGAAAGCACTCGATGGACTTCGGACATCAGTGACAATCCTCTTTATTGTGTGACGTTTCGGGACCACAAAACAAAACGTTACACAATAAAGAGGATTGTCACTGATGACCGAAGTCCAGCGAGTGCTTTCTTTTCTGAATTTTTATATATATAATTTATATATATATACACAATTTATACACATAAATACATATGTACACACACATATATATATATATGTGTGCATTGGAGCCCTTTGCAGTTTTTTGCTTTCTTTTCTGAATTTTTATTTTTTTTTTTTTTTTTTTTTTTTTTTTTTTTTCTCTCTCTCTCTAGCATATGAACCTCCTAGGAATACCATGAGAACAAAGCAAAATTGGTGATAAAAGAAAATTGGAAAGTTGTTTAAAATTACATGCCCTATTTGAATCATGAAAGTTTTTTTTTGGACTCAACTGACCCTTCAAGTAGATGAAAACATAAAAAAACATATTTATGCAATATTCATTTTTAAAAAGAGTTTTAACTATGTATTTACTTCAAATATTTCACATTCCAATGTTCTACACATAGCAGAATATCTTCTATGTATTTTTAAGTAGATATTCCTATATATATATGCATATATCTATACCTATATATAATAATCTATATGTATAGGTATAGATATTTATTGTACCAAAATACAATCAGATATAAGCAGAAAAATGTATTTAAGAATAAATAGAACATATTCTGCTATGTGAATATTGGAATGTGAAATATTCATATTTTCAGGTTGGGTTAGTGCACATGAGAATATGTGATCCGTTTTGTGCAAGAGTTTTCCCCACTTTTTCTCTGTTGACTTCTATAGGGGGGAAGAGATGAACACGCACACAATATTCTAAGCTCTTCTTTTTTGTGCTCGTCGGGTTAGCGCGTGATAAAAAAAACAGTTTACTTTCAAGTTCAACTCATAATACAAGCTGAAACCAACGTGCGCAAAAAGCTTACTTCTAGCACAATTAAAACTCGAGCAGGAGAGTTAATTAGTGATCCACTTGTAATCTGGCCCTTTATGTTTTAAAATTGTTGTTTTAAATATATGTTTTATATGCATTTCTATAGAGCTGCAACAACGAATCTCATAATCGATAATAATCGATTATGAAAATAGTTGTCAACGAATCTCATAATCGATTAGTTGGTTTGCAATTAGTTGGTCTGTGCACAACACCAGCTGCTTCACTCCAATGAGCTCCTGCACATGGTATTGTGTTTTATGGTTAGGTCCTTAGCCTAAAGGACGTCTACTTTTCACTTTTTCAGGACAGTATACGTTTACAACTACCCCTGGCTTATGTGCAACCCAGATATAATAGTCATCATTTGGATTGATTATATTAAATCTTGTGATTTGGAACTATGCTTTGCATGATATAGTGCAGAGCTTGTTATTTACACCTTGCCCCTAGATTGATGGGAGTTATTTAAATTGACGTGCACTATTATCTGTTTGCACAATTATTAGCGTATTGCTTGCTATTGCTGATTATATGTTATGTGTACTGTATAAATAATGTGTAAGGCTTTGTCCTGTTATTGATATACAGTGCTTAGCGCTTTTGATTTTTTTTTTTTTTAATAAATTGTGATAATATGTTCCAGATTCAACCTTTAAAAGGATATATTCATTATTTTTAGAGCGGACTAGATATTTCCCCTAACCTTATAGCTGGTTATTTACCATTGCATATAGATATTCAAGATATTTTTATGTTAGAATGAAGTCAAGGGTTACTTTATTGAGAGGCCCCTTGCCAAGGTAGAAAACACTTAGCATTGGTGAAGAGCTAACAAAGATAAATATCCCACCTTGGTGAAATTGGCAAAACCCTACTTATACACCTCAACAGCCTTTTCTCTGCTGCAGGAAATATAGCTGCAAACAGAGAACCAGCCTTAGCCAGAAGCATGTGGACATGTTGAGATTTTTGCATTTCAATGCAAAGTATCTGAAAGAGTGAATAACAGAATGTTATTAACAGTGATCGTCTAACTCTTTCTAGTTCTACCTCTTTTCAAACAGTTTGTGGTTTTGTTTAATTATAAAACTGTGCTCTGCTGCTTAAAAATTGAAGAAACAGTTGTGTTAATGTAAAGTTTGTCTGAAGTTTATATTTGTAACATTCATTATGTGGATTTTATTTAAAACATAGAAAACTATTATTGATTCTCTTTTTATCCGATTAGTCGATTAATCGAAAAAATAATCGGCCGATTAATCAATTATGAAAATAATCGTTAGTTGCAGCCCTACATTTCTAAGTTTGGTGGTTACAGTGGATTTTACTGTGAATGGTCAGTGCAGTATATTTTTTATTAAGAGCTCTGAAGATTGTGAATTTGTTTTTGACTCATTTACTTAGGATAATATTTAAATTGTACTTCACTATATTGTTTTCTTTTCTATTTATATATATTTATATCATGTATTATACCAGTATATCAAGTTATATAAATATTCAGGTTGAAGCATGTGTGTGTGGGTGTGTATTTGTGACAATTGCATGTATGGTGTTATTATGGTTTAGCCAGAGTAACTCTCTTGCACTCCGGGGGTTTCATTTTTTTTACATTTTTTTTTTTTGGGGGGGGGGGCAGTATATGCAAATAAAAATATAAGGCATCTGCAGTTTAACTGCTGCACTGCCAATCATCCCCATCATACACAGATAATAAAAAAAGGTTACTGGCACTAAATGAAACTCATTTTTATAAATTGAAAAAATAAATACTTGAATTTAAAACTGTAAAATGACATTTATATATATATATAGGTCAGTTTGTTTCAAGTGCACTCATTAATCCAATAGCCCAAATACATATGATCCTCTCCATTCATGAATGTAGAGAATTTTATATATATATATATATATATATATATATATATATATATATATATATATATATATATATATATATATTATATATATATATATACAGTGTATATATCAAGTTTAATGGTTTTTACAGTTGACATTTTAATTCTGGGCAGCTTTACTGCGTAAAGGAACAAATAGAGTTATATCTGCTAGGCAGCTATCTCTTTCAAAAGAAACTGCCCAGAGTATATGGTTTCAAAACATGGCAGGATCCAGGGCCTGTACGGAGACACTCTTTATCGAAAGCAAATGCAGACAGAAGAAGAAATTCAGAAGGGAACTGAGAAGATTGGCACACCGATAAGACTAAGCATTTATCTGTGGAACTAGGACAGTATAAAGTTGTCCTGTGCACTGTAATATGTAAAGGTCCACCTGGCACAGACACAGCTCATGAAGGAGAAACTGACAGTGACCCAGAGGCCTTGAAAGAATACAGTAACACATTTAATGCCACTGACTAAAATAACAAGGGCTTCCTATATCCACCCTGGCAGAATCCCTGTGACAGAGCTAATTGACAGATCCTGTCAGAAAACAGGAGATAAACATAACAACAGTGTGGATAAGCAAAGGATGGCGAGTGCTTCTGTGGCATAATACAAGTAGTTTTGTAGGATAGGAGGAAAAGTTATGCAGACAATGGGACAGTTTATGTAACATAATACAGCAGGTTAGCTAGTAAAAAAAAAAGAGAGGGATTACGTTGTACATATAATATCTTATGTGGGAATACCAGAAGCAGATGTGTGGGTAATGGAAGGTTATGTGGATAATATGATTGGTTATGTAGGTTACATGGTTATTTTGTGGTGTGGCAAGTTTATGTGGCATAATAAGGTTATGTAAGATAATTGATGAGGTTATTTCGATAATAAGACAGATTTTGTAAGGCAATTAAAGTATTTATGAGTCTTAACAGGACACATTATGCAACACAGATGTTAAATGCAATAATAGGACAGGTTAAGTGGGTAATGGAAAGGCCATATGGGGCAATAGAAGAGGTTACATGTGTCATCATAGGAGATAAAATAAGGGTTATGTGTGATAATAGGAGAGGCTATGTGCAATTATAAAAGAGATTATGTGCAATAAAAGCAGAATTTATATGGGATAACGTGCAGTCATATAAGATATATGCGTTAATAGGTTACATACTCAGTAATAGGCAATACTGTATGGCACAATGGGAATGCTTACATGGATTAGGAGTAGTGGTTATATACATAATGCCCAACATTTCCCAGATCAAATTTGAAACTTTAAGGCTTATGGCCCATTTCTCTAAAGCCCTCTAGTCTAGCGAGATTATCTAAAAAGTCTCAAATAATTAGGCAAATTTTAGCTTGAAAACTGTTTATTTTTGCTAAGCAGGGTTCTGGATGTGAAAGAGGAATAACTACATTTATAATATAATGCTAAAAAAAAGAAGAAAATTTGTGATTGTTTCCATGCCAGAAAGCTTTTGATCATCTGGCCCTTTGTCAGGTGTTCAGTGAGCAGAGTTATAATGGTTGGACACAGAGTTACAAGTGTTTCCAGGATATGTAGGTATGCAATGGGTCAAGGCAGTCCAGGGTGTGGCTAGGTGATCTCACTTAAAGTGTGAAACTTATAATGGTTGGGATCAATGTTGTATATGTTAAAAGAAGATGTTCTCTGATATCAGAGGAGAAGTCAGTTAGGAATAAATTGACCAAAACAAACAAATAAAAAATATTTTATTGCCAAAGTTAAGATTATGGGGCCGATTTATCAAGCCGTCAATCGGTCCCAATGCATCTGTTTCCGTGTGGTCCTTAACTCTGAGGACAGTAATCAGTCTGATCAGATACGATCAGGTTGATTGACACCCCTGCTAGCGAATCTGCAGGGAGCGGCATTGCACAAGTATTTCACAAGAAATGCCTGTGCAATGATAAATGGCATCTGCAGACTGCCCCTTATTTCAGTTCTTTTGACAGACTTGCATTTTAGCCAATCAGTGCTCAATCCTCTGTAAATTCACGTGCATGAGCTCAATGTTATCTATATGAAGCACATGAACTAATGCCCTCTAGTGGTAAAAATGCATTCAGCTTAGAGGCGGCCTTCAAGGTCTAAGAAATAAGCATATGAACCTAAGTTTAGCTTTTATCTAAGAATACCAAGAGAACAAAGCAAAATTGGTAATAAAAGTAAATTGGAAAGTTGTTTAAAATGACATGCCCTATTTAAATCATGAAAGTTGTTTTTGGACTTAACTGCTGAATGCTGAATCCTAGATCGTCATGACTGCGTTAACATAAATAAAAGTAATGATGATCTAGCATATTTTTTATTTTTTTTATAATGCAGATATCTTTTTTGTGGTATCAATTTGTAAACAGCAGTTTTGACTTGACCCTTACCTACCTTACTAAAAAATGAATATGTCAATGGAGGTAGATTCAGGTGCAGCAATGCCCCACTGGGAGATTGCTGGTGATTAGTGGCTTTGGTGCTGAGTTGACAAACAATTCTCCAAATCCATCCTTTTAAAAAAGCATTACATATTTAAAAATGAAATTGAATTCTCAATAGAATAATAACTGTACTGCAGTGAGCCTATACTAGGAGAGGTTATGCATGTTAATAAGAGAGGTTATACTGGAGAATATGAGTGTTTACCTACAAGGACTAAGAGATATTGTATGGGATAAAAGGGTATGTCATTGTACGATAGTGAGAGAGGTTAGATGGGATAATAGGAGCTTTTGTATAGATAAAAAATAAAATGAGATGTTTAGTGCAATAACAAAAAAGGCCACTTGTCTGAATAGAATTCCTGACCCTTTTAATGACTCTGTTGTTGTTCATAATAATGCTCTGACATACTTTTTTGTAACAGGCTCTTCCACTGTAAGAAATTTTTAATAGGATGGTACAGTGAATGTAATTATTTGCATGCAATGTGGTTTGTTGTAAAACTTCACTAATATTTCCAGCATAATAGGCTTTGTTCTATTATGAGATGATTCTGTGTACATAAAACTAACAATAGATAATAGAGTGGACCTCACGATCAAGACCTGCGGCAGTGGCACAACGCTCAACTAATGTCTCATACTGGCATTAGCCGAAACTTTTTTTTTTATGCACAGGACACAAAACCATATGTTTCAGAGTGAATGCAAATTTATTTTGCAGATCTAAAAAAAAACAAAAAAAAAACAATGGTATATTCTGCTTTGTAAATTATTTGAACACTGTTGGGGAAAAAAAATATCTAAGTATAACTTTATGGCTTTTGGATATAAGACAGAGGTTCCAGCTCCTGGGTGTGGAGCAGTTAATGAAAGATGGCGGCGCTCCAGAGAAGTTTGGTTTTTACCTTTACAAACATTTCTGGTCTTGGATGTTGGCTTCTAGCCTGCTACTTGAAAGCTTTGATCAGATTCTTGCTTTATTCAAAATTAAAATAAATGCTTCTAATGAAAAAAAAAAAAACTACCTTCTGTTCCAGCTTCCACTTACAAAAAAATACTTGAACGTTTAAAAAAACACATCATCTAAAACAAAAAAATCTTAAGTTTTTTTTTTAATTTGTCAACGTCACCTATGCTGGAAATGAGCTTTAGTTAGAATATGCTTATTTCTTCTGATGACTAAAAATACATACATATATGCATTATAGATCACACGCACACACGGGCAGTTTACCAGTACTAGCCAGAAGATACACACTTACTAGTCCACTAAAAATATTATTTTCTTACTAATACAGTGCAATTTACTATATATATTTATTTTACAGAGTGGAAGCTTTATATTGACCATAATCATATAATGTGGGGCCATAAAAAACGAACGATGTACATTTTTTTTTTATTTAAAGGGACAAGAAACCTAAAACAATATTATGACTCAGAAAGAGCATACAATTTGAAATAACTTTCTAATTTACTTCTATTATCAATTTTTTTCATTCTTGTTATCTTTTGTTGCAAAGCTCAGGAATGTGAACATATCTGGAGCACTTTATGGCAGCAGTTTTGCAAAAATGTTATCCATGTACAAGAGCACTAGATAACAGCACTATTTCCTGCCATGTAGTGATCCAGACACCTACCTAGGCATCTCTTCAACAAAGAATTATGTAGGAACAAAGACATTTTGATTTTAAAAAATTAAACTTTTTTTTAAATACTATGCTCTGTCTGAATCACATAAGAAAATGTTTGGGTTTCATATCCCTTTAACAAAAAATTCAAAAAATGTATTATTTTAAGAAGTAACTGGACTCCTGCCCATGTATTTACACCTAGCATTGGTTAATTTCTATGATAGTATGGTAACCTTGAACAGCCTCTGTATCTGCAGAAATACGCATCATTATAAAACAAACTTTCCAAAATTTAGGAGCCAGCCCTAACATTTTAGAAGCCAAAATATGTTCACGTTTCATGGTGTTTGTGTAGGGGCATGTTTATATAACCTTGTGGTTAGCAGTACCACAGAACAATGATTTTAACCCATTGGTTGTTAGTTACACAAAAGTGCTTTTAACCCCTTTATTTAACAGTAATTCATCTCTTTGTTTATAGCAGTAATTTAACCCTTGACTGTCCAAAACATAAGAACAAGAAATATTTAAAACTCGATTCCTTTGAACCCACACAGGTAATGGACAAACATGAGGTAGTAATTTAACCAAATCACTGTCTTGAAAGAAAAAAAAAAGGCGCCAGCGATTTAAACCATCTACAAGCACAAGGACTCGAGGTAAATCACTGCTGCATAACACATTTGTAATTTAACCCATTGGTTGCTTAAAAGACACACAGCAGTGATTTAACCTTATGTACCATTGGTTGCTGACTTACATCAGCGCTAGTTGCGGGGTCTATGGCAGGAAGGAGAAAGCACTTCCTATTCAAGTTCACAAGATGAGGGTGAGAAGTGTGGCTATAAAACCTGCATCTCTGTCCATTTGAAATGCCAGGGCTTAAAGGTATTTTACTGGTCTTTAACCTCTTAAGGACATATGACGGAATTTTTCCGTAATAAAACAATTGAGCAAACTGAAAGCTGTGTCCTTAAAGGGTTAATGTCTTTCTTCTGGTTGTTATTGTGTCTGGTATTTTTCGATCCTTTGATATATACAGCACACAGCTTTATTAAATGTAAATTTTACATAAAAAGGAAATGTGACGTTAAGATATTGGTGATATACACGCAAGCAAGAACCTAAAAAAGTGGTTCTCTTTAGATCCTGAACGTAGTACAGAAAATATACTGCAATCCCAAGATGTTCAGCAGAATCTCAGTTACTAGAAAACAATGTTACCATTTTATCCAAATAACAAGGTCAGCAAACTTTAGACCAGTTAGAAAGCAAAATAAAGATCCGTGTAGTAAATTCCAGGCACTCTGATAATAGATGTAAGCGGCAAACAGTGTGATGTAAAACTAGACATTTTCACACAGCAGCTTTTATTACGTCTGTATGCAAGCTGTTTACAAAAAAAATCTCCTGGGTACATAAATGATGCAATGAACCTATGCCAAAATTAACCCACTGTAGCCAAATAGTTCATTAGCTTAGTAGTTTATGTCTACACCTAATAGACTCCAAATATTGCAGCAATAAGGTTGTACTTTTTAAAGTAATTATTGCTTATGTAACTATTTTTTTTAAAACAACATTTAGTTTTCTCTAGGCATAAGTCAATATATTTCAGAAAATATTACTTTAATAAACTGAACCTCTTGGCGTTGAAGCATGTGATTGTCATTTTTTTTGGAAGTAAATTATGAATTTATTACATTAAAACACAACTACATTTTGCATTCCAACAGCGTCAATACAGAAGCATGCCTGGATTTTGTTCACGGGGAGCAGGACACCCAAAGACTTTTTCCTCCATACAGAATAAATAATAAAAGTATTTAACACAGCTAAAACAGTGGAATTACTTTTTCATTTCCACTACACAAAGCAAAAAAAGGCCATATATAATCCTAGCCGTAAGGATATACTGGGGAAAAAAGATACAGTTCCTAAAAAAGACACGCAGAGGAAATCTGCTAACATTAGTAAAAGACAGCTGCATCCTATATAATATATAGCTTGCACTTAAGTGCACAATGTGGGTACAGTTTAGCTTATATTAAAACTTATTTCATTTTACTATTTTTTTTTCATTGTAATCTTACACGACTTTTAGTAAAAGCAACAAGACATAGATTTATAGGGAAAATTAATAACAATCTGGAATTAATTTCAAATACAGGTGTTCATGTTTTTTTTTATTATTATTAATTATATTATGTTACATTAACTATTAACAAGAAAAAGACTGAAAAATTGAATCTGCAAAAATCTGAATATGATACAAAAATAATAACAATGTGTTTTCTTAAATGTGAATTCTCAGCTAAGTTATTATAAGTTTAGCTATGAAATTGATGAGGCTATTTGTATTTATGATAGATTTGTTTTTAACATTTAATGAATTCAACAGCTTTTCCAGAATTTATTTAATCTAATAGCAATAAAGTTGCGTAATTTTTCCTAGATCCACTAAAGTGTGTGCAAACTATCCAGAAAGACGAAATGCTAATTTACAGAAGAAAATGTAATTGGAAAGGATATATCTGACTTACTCCAAGTTTTTAGCAAACTTTCAGTTAGAGAGTCACTAAATCTCTATGACACTGGAGATGTGTGGGTTCTATTTCAAATGATGATGTTGGCCTCAAATTATCATTATTGAGGAGGGACTTCAGTTTGTAACCCCATTGTCTTTCATAATTTACTAAGACATAGATGAGCAGTCACACTTGCGAATATCTTAAAATGCAATTATGTATATTAGAAATACACATTTTAATTTAAACCCTATGGGTAGTCACTAGATATGTGAATCTTTAGCTGCAAGTTAGCTGATGTTTTTGGGAGAGCTCTGCAACTGGATATACAGTATATATATATATATATATATATATATATATATATAGAGAGCTATAAATGTATCTTTTCTAATATATCCTGTATTGGAACCCTCAAAATGCTTGACCTAGAAACGCAGCTAACTTTTTAAATCATTTTGCCTACTCTAGTATTCACAACTAGAAGCAAACAGATATTACACTGCAGTTTAAAATTTAAGTTTTAATTTGTGCATTTAATCACAAGAATTACTATGCAAAATGCAAGAAGTTTAATAAGAACCATCTAATAGATTTCAGGTCTATTCAACTCTACTGTGAAATGCCTATTTCTACAAATTATCCAACTCAAATCTTGGTGAAGCCGATCCAGAGTTCTCTCTTATATAGTACACGAAACAGATTTATGTTTTGTGCATGACATATACTAAACCAATGTATTTAACCATTTGAAAATCAAATATTAAAAAATTAGCATACATTATTTTCTACAAACTTTTCCAAACAAGACTGCAGTGCCTATAAGAGCAGCCCAACTGTTGTTGGAACATGTAAACAGAAACATTCACGGAGCCCATAAATACTGGCAATAAAAGTAAACAACATAGTTAATCCTTTTGGTTAGATATCAAAAGAATGATTTATCCTTGGGCAAGGGTGGCAAAACTACAAGGTGGCACTTATAACAAATGTACTGGCTATGGTTACCACTGTACTCCTTGGTTTCATTAAGTGTTATATATCAGCAATTATTCTTTAATAGATCATTTAAATTATGGATTTGAATGAAAAATTTAGTATACGTTTTTTGGGGGGTTTTTTAATGTTCATTTATATTTTTAAAAAGGTAGCAGGGCACTCAAAGTAATTTTTAAAAGATTATCACCAGGTTGAGCACACTCAAAAAAGATCACCACAATTGGCCTATGGATACAAAGTGTGTATGAGGATATTGGGTGGTGAATATGACAGAATACGCATTTCAAACAAAATGATGACCCAAGAAAGGGAAATGTGTAAAGGTGCAAGGAAAGAAATACAATTGCTGGGACAATAAAAAAAATAATTGGTGACAAGTCTGGTTAATCTGTTTTGTAGGGTCAAGTGTGTATCAAAGAGGGGTAATATGAAACGAGGAAGAAAAAGATAGATACCTTGTATAGCAAAATAAGTGAAATAAACAGCACATACAAAAATACAATACAGTACATTTCTTACAGAGTGGATTCTTTTTGTTACCATTTTACATGTTTTACAAACAAAATACTTCCTCTGCTTTTTGAAAGGCTACTAGAGCTCCAGGCCGTAATGTCACAGCTAAGGCCTGGAGGTTATTGTTATAATTAGAATGCCGCTCTCATCTCACAGGAACACAACCTGCTACTAGTGAACGACTTTGCTCAGCACCTTCTGGGAAATACAGCAACTTCCCTAACAATGATTTAAGTGCTATTTTCAGGATCTATGTTCTAATTTAGTCAATTCTGTTCACTGAAATAGAAATATCACTTTTTCCAGCCTTGTCCTAAAAAAGGGAATGCCGTTTAGCAAAACAAATGGTAGTATGGAGCCACAGAATTAGCATGAAATTACACTGCTGTTTGCCAAGTACAGTCTATATTTTTCTGAGGCACAACTGTTCACAAAAAATTGCCCAAAAAAGCAAAGATAAATTAATTATAATATTTAAAACATTTAAAATATTTAGAATGATATGGCATACAGATTTAATTCTAGTTGTACTAGACTGTAAAGTTTCAAAAGTTTTTTTTTATTATTATTATTATTTAACATATAATTATATATATAGTTATAGGTCTAAAAATAATGCAGGAGGCATTTCAATACCCTGTTTAATTCCTAAGACTAATTTGTCTATATCTGTCACCTAAATACTTAAATATATTTTTTCAAATCACAACTTACATAATAAATAGTCTTCCAAATAACAAACAACATAAATTACATAAAAAACCCTCAGAGGCCAGAAAGCATTTATTTGCCAATATATATAATTTTTTTTCATAAATTTTTAAGTGTTCCAGTAAAATCTGACATTATTATTGCAGAGCGATCTAAATAATGCGTGGGAAGTTTCACAGTTAAACATGTAATGAAATAAAGCAAAACCGCAAAGTAAATATGGCCACTTATATGTTTCAGAACAAAACAAAGTTACAACAATTTAAAAATAAAAAAATAAAAATATATACACACGCATTATATATATATATATATATATATATATATATATATATATATATATATATATATATATATATATATATATATATATATTTAATATTGAGTGGAATAGTAACTTTTTCTCTCTGGGCTATATAACTATTGGTAGTTTCTTTCAGTTTTTTTTTTTTTTCCACAAATGATGTGAAAAAAGTGATTGGTCAAATTCCGAGATTAAAGTATTGTAAGCTCTTAGGGCACATAATAATAAACTATAAATACTCACATGAGATCAAATTCTAAAACGCAAGATATTGCTTCATGCTATTGGGATTTTTATATGTGCATATTTTATCTGGAATACAAAAAAAAATGTCCAAAGTACGAACTGATTTACCCCATATGAATGCTGCATATTATTTTGCCAAAAAAATCCAGCTGTTATTTTGTTGATCTTTTCTTAAAATGTATGTGTGATCTAAATAAAAACTATTAAATTGATTTCCTTTGTATTTTTTCTGCAAAAAAAAAAAGATTAATCTTAATCCATTGTCTATTAAACCAACAGATAAAAAAAGAAACAAAAGAATATTGATGACAGATTTCAATATCTGATTCTTTTTTCCTTCCCACTGAAGTTCTGAGCAATTTAACAATTAATTGCCCCAGCAGCAAATCTGATCAAGGCTGTACATATTAACATTGCAGCAATAGTAAAGTACTGTTCCCATGGCGCTATGTTACAAAGTTTGGATATCAGTTGCCTGGTTGTGTATTAGATGTTTGTGCTTTTATGTTACAAGTAAAGCCTTGTTAAATGTTAACAGCAACAAGAAATAAAAACACATAAAAAGTACAGTAATAGTTAGACATTCTACCAATGATGCATTTATATTTATAAGAAAATGATACGCATATTAACTTTTGTGTCAACTAATATGTAAATAAGGTAAAAGTTTTCCTTTTGCCATTCCTATTCTTAAACTAAATTTTTACTTCTGATTTCATATTCTTTATCATACTATACAATATTTCCATCAAATTACAAGCTTTGTTTATAACTGAAAGAGAAAATGCAGAGAAATAATAAGCGTTCTCCATAAGGAGGTCAAGTTGCTTAACCCTCTATACTAAACATATCATACTACAGCTTATACATACAACCTAATGGCAGTTTTAGATTATTTTAATACTTTTGTATACATATAGCACGATCAGAAAGATACTACAGTATTGTAAACAGAAAAGTAGATTAATGTTATTAATAAATATAGACTTTTACTTGAATTTTAGAACACAAGAAACAAACCAAAAAATTTTTTTTTAAATTAATGAAAGACTCTGGATTTCAAAATAATTCCAGATTTTGGAATTCCAGATAAGTCTCTCTGTGTGTGTGTGTGTGTATATAATATATAAAATTCCAAGATTTTAGCACTCACTGTTCCCAATATTCAGCTGCGGGGTGCCATCCAGTATATCC
Organism: Bombina bombina; assembly: GCF_027579735.1. Classification (NCBI taxonomy): domain Eukaryota; kingdom Metazoa; phylum Chordata; class Amphibia; order Anura; family Bombinatoridae; genus Bombina; species Bombina bombina. The sequence goes on along the minus strand of NC_069499.1, from coordinate 624,002,862 downwards.
ATAGAGTAATTCAACAAAAGATGCACTCGCCGTTTTTAAAAATGTTTTTTAATACAAAAAGGTGAACGTTTTCGGGGAGTAACCCCCGTCCTCAGACTCCTGTGAGAGCAAAAAAAAAATTGTTTTGCTCTCACAGGGGCCCGAGGACGGGGGTTACTCCCGAAAACGTTCACCTTTTTGTATTAAATAACATTTTTAAAAACGGTGAGTGCATCTTTTGTTGAATTAATATATATATATAAATATATGTGCCAGCACCACTAGTATAATCAACATGAGAGTCTAATACACAGAAATATAATCGTGTTCCCCATATGGAGAAACACTTTCTATTTAGTGCACGGTAAGGGTTAATGTAATGATATAATTTAATGAAGAAAAATAGAACCCTTATAAAGCCAACAACAGACTATATCACATCTTAATATAAATCTCTTCACCAAAGTAATGTCATAAAGAGACACTAACACAATATAGTTTTCAAAACAATCAATTTGTATTTCATATATTCAAAGAACAAAATAACATCTCCCCGAATCAAAAATATATATATTTATGTTGATATCAACCCGGGTTGACACCGCTTAGAGGTCTCCCTGCACCAGAAATATCCCATCTCTTGCTGGAAGTACAAAGGCGTGCAGAGCACTTAAAGAGCCTTTTTCGAAGGAGAGGTGAAGAAACACCGGTGACTTCAGATTCGGTCCGGTCCGGTAAACCACATAGCTCGGAGAGGTGAAACGAGCTGGTAACAAACAGCTGCACTATGGCCGCTCACGGAAAAGGTAACATGGAAGTGATGTTTTTCTCATACTGATGGGTGATACTGAATCCTTAAGAGTATCTTTACATATAGAAGCAGTGACTGCAATATAAGCTGGTTACGAACACGGCAAATGAAAAGTTAATACCTGTGTGAGTTATTTGTCATAGTGCGGTGCCTGCATTAACATTTTTTCCTACTTGGATTACATTTGATGTATGGCATTTTTGGCTTGGGATAAACTTTACCGGAGCAAATGAACTGATATCTGGACTTTAAAGAGTCAATCTGTCAACCCGGGTTGATATCAACGTATCCCTTTATGACATTACTTTGGTGAAGAGATTTATATTAAGATGTGATATAGTCTGTTGCTGGCTTTATAAGGGTTCTATTTTTCTTCATTAAATTATATATATATATGCAGTAACATAATACAAATATTTTTGTAATGCTTTACTTATTGAAGCTAATAGGAAGTGTATGTCTGTGTGCGTGATGACAACAACTGTTAAAAATGTCCTTTTTAAATGCAGCAAAGAAAAGAAATGACTACTCACTGGCTGATAATCAGAACTCCTGTCTGCCTTATTGATGGATAGTGACGCCTCACAGGCATAAAAACAATTCTTATATTGCCGTTTTTACATTTACAGCATTAAATATAATATTATATAATTACACAACTAATATACAGTATATTACGTTGCAATATAAATATAATTTTTTAATAAAAATGTACATTTTGAGAGGGGCCTAACTTATTTACTTCTCATTGACTTGCATTATATACACACACACAACATAGTATTTTATATCTGTATATTCATATATGTATATTTACATTTCTAGAAGTGACTGTGCCTGAATACAGAAATGTATGTATTAAGAACCTATATCACTTTCTGTATTTTTAAACTATCTGGGCTAGATTACTAGAGGCGGCGTAACTGTTGCAAGCGAGTGATATCGTCTATTTGTGTATGTCGGAAATAGAGTGTGTATAACAAGTTGAAAGTAAACACGATCTTGAGAACGCAATCACATTTTATGCTCGTCTGGTTAGCGCGACTGAAACCCTTGCATTTAGGGTAGCAAGCTAAAATAAAGTTGCACTACACACAATATAAATACATTGAAAATTACAGTTACACTAATATAAATGCTATCTGGCAAGAATTATTCATATAAATATAATATATATATATATATATATTAGTTAAAAGGTATATGGTATATGACAAGGTGTTTGACTGCAAAGGTCTATAATTTATATATACATACATATACATGTCTAAATATGTGTCTGTATGTTTACTTATATGTATATATGTGTGCACATATGTATTTATGTATGTGTTTTAATGGATATATATATATATTGTACATTTTTACATTCAAATGCTCTTTACTTACAAGAATGTTTTTTTATTGAAATTATATATACAACAATATATATCTGTATATACCTATATATATACCTATATATATTCCTATAACATTATCAAATGTATATTGCAACATATATTTAATAATAACAATGACGATGATTATTTTCTATGTGGAGAACATAGAAATGGAAAATATGAGCAATGTAATTTGTGTTTCGCTGTTTTGGTCTAAAGCGATATCGGGTTTGCGCACATGAAGAATTACTAATCTTACATTGCGTTATTGAAAAATTACATTTAAAATATTTTTAAAAAATTATAAAAATATTATACATACTGTATATATATATACTATGAATTATTTAGAATATTTTACAGTTTATATAATTAATATAATCTTTTTTCTTTAATATTCTATAAGTAATATTTCAGTAACGCAATGTGAGATTAGTATTTCTTCAAGTGAGCTTACCCAACACAGATCTAAATCTCGAAACACAAATCACGTTACGCATATTTTTTATTCCTTTGTTCTTCACATAGAATAATTTCCTACATATCTGTAGGAGTAGTTATACAGGTATAGGTATATACAGATATATACATATACATACAGCCCTAGTTTTACAACGGTTCAATTTACACCGTTTCAGAATAACAACCTTTTTTTCCAGTCATGTGACTGCTATTGAAAAGCATTGAGAAGCAGTGCATTTATTAAAATAGCCAGTAGGTGGAGCTGTCTGCTTGTGTTGCAGCAAAGCCCAGCAAGCTGAAATTAATTAGTTTAACCAGACCTGAGCTATCGAGCAGATTTCAAAGGAACAAGATCTTCCTGTCTATAAATCAGTCCAGATTGGAATGCATAGATAGAACTGTTTGCAGAAAAATGCAAGTGAAGTCTGTGTTGTGTGATTATTTTATTAGGTTTATAATGCTGTTTAGAAAATGTTTTTGTTCATTTAACTTAGTTTAATTATATATTCTGTGTTGTGTGATTATTTTATTAGGTTTATAATGCTGTTTAGCATTTAAAGTCTTCATTACAAAGCTTTAAAAATAATGTATTAGGTGTTACTTATGACAATTTTGAGAGGGGCCTTGAACCTATCTCCCTCACTTCCCATTGACTTACATTATAAACTGGGTTTCAATTTACAACGGTTTCGATTTACAACCATTCCTTCTGGAACCTAACCCCGGCATAAACTGAGGGCTACCTGTATACTGTGTGTATATATATATATTTACAATAAAAATGACATTAACAAGTGAGCAATACGTTTTAAGTTTTTTCTTCTGCACTCTCATTGACTTCTATTTGGAGAATACGCTAATCCTGTCATTATATTTGGTTATTCCGCAAGCAAAAAGCTTATTTCTAGCAAAGTTTATGCTCAAGCGAAAGCACTAAATAGAGCGCCACTTGTAATCTAGTCCTCTGTGTTTCAAGTTAGAATCTGTAAATTCTAAGTATTGCACTAGCCCCTAGGACAGGGGAAGCTCTCTTAATATGCATTGTTAGTCCAATAAAAAGTTATCACCATGTACTATAATACTCTTGTTATTTTTGGCATCTAATTCACTGGGCTACACCGGCTGCTCAAACACACACATTCAAATTTAATGTGAAGGGCCTTAGCCCAGCATCTATTGTGATTATTGGTTAACTTTGTGTTGAGGATTAACACGGACAAGGCACATTTCAGACTAATACCAAAATTGGCAGAATTAAGTTTACCAATAAGTAACAAACAGGAAAATAAAGGAAACAATAAAAACCTGCTAGTTGAATTGTGTGAATATATAAGCCAGACACATTTCATACATACAGGTATTGTTCTGCAGAGCTAAGTTTATCTATTAAATAGTAACAGCAAACACAGCAGCTACACATTTAGGGCAATGTCTAGATACATGGCATTAAAGGGACACTAAACCCAAAACTTTTCTTTCATGATTCAGGTAGAGAATACAATTTTAAACAACATTCCAATATACTTCTATTATCTAATTTGCTTCTTTTTTTTAGATATCCTTTGTTGAAAAAACATAACTTATGCTTACCTGATAATTTTCTTTTCTTCAGATGGAAAGAGTCCACAGCTGCATTCATTACTTTTGGGGAAAAGAACCTGGCCACCAGGAGGAGGCAAAGACACCCCAGCCAAAGGCTTAAATACTTCTCCCACTTCCCTCATCCCCCAGTCATTCTTTGCCTTTTGTCCCAGGAGGTTGGCAGAGAAGTGTCAGAATAATTTGTTTTGTCTCTTATGGAGGTGTAGTACTCTTCGCAATGGGACGGGAGTTTTAAGTAATCATCTCAGTCTCTCAGTGAGAGCTTGGATGAAAGTTACAATGCACATGGGTGAGCCAATCACACGAGGCATCTATGTGTAGTCACCAATCAGCAGCCACTGAGACTATCTAGATATGCTTTTCAGCAAAAAATATCAAGAGAATGAAGCATATTAGATAATATAAGTAAATTAGAAAGTTGATAAAATTGCATGCTCTTTCTAAATCATAAAAGAAAACAATTTGGGTTTCATGTCCCTTTAAGTATGATAAATTGTTTGCACTTTGGATATTGAAACAGATTATCGTTTTTTACTAGCTAGACTAGAAAAGTTAAGTTTCATCATAATTTAGCTTAGGTCACTGAACATAGAGTTTGTGTTCTGATAAGTCTTCCTACCTTAAACAAACACCTATGAGCTTTAAGAGAGAGTAAATTCAAAATTAAACTTTAAAGGGAGAGTCTACTTGAAATTGTTTTTGTTATATTAAAATACTGTGTAACTCCGTGATTACCTTGTATTTAAGCCTCTACAGACTGCTCTCTTATCTCAGTGCTATTTACAAACTTGCATTTTAGCCAAATAGGGCTGGTTCCTGCATAACTCCACATAAGTGAGCACAATGTTATCAATATGGCACACATGAGCTAGCATTGTCTGCACTGAAATAAGAGGTGGCCTTCAGGGGCTTAGAAACAGGCAGATATTTAGAGCTTATAAAGTATATTAATATAACGATGTTGGTTGTGCAGAACTGGGGCATGGGTAGTAAAAGCCTTATCTATTTTTTTAAACAATAAGAAAATCAAGTAGAGAGTACAATTTAAAGAAAAACTTTCCAATGTATCCATTATCAAATTTACTTTATTTTCTTCATATCCTTTGTTGAACAGTAAACCTAGGTAGGCTCATAGGAACTCAGGAGTGTGCACGTCTTAAGCTCTCTATGGTAGCAGTGCTTGCAATAATGTAAAATACTGCTGCAGTAAAATGCTAGACACTTGCACACTCCTAAGACCCTATTAGATTACCTATTTTTACTCTTCAATAATGGATACCATGGAAAAAAAGCTAAATTTGACAATGGAAGTAAATTGGAATACAGTTTAAAACTGCATTCTATGGGGGATATTTATCAAAGCCTCAACTATGCTGCATTCTCCTGCACCAATACACTCGCCTAGCATCGCGGCCGCGGACCAGAATACGATCTCCATATTTATAAAAAAAAGCTGGTAAAAAGCAACGCACCAAGTACAGGGCGATGAGCATCGGACTGTTGTTAACTTAAAGTCATCGATCTCACTGCTATTCAGTTTTTTACCATCTTTATTTATACCCTGTCACTAAACGCCACCACAATACTAAAATGTTAAACCCCATATCCCGCCGCTCCCGGACCCTGCCGCAACTTTAAAAAAGTTATTAACCCCTATCCCGCAGCTCCCCGACACCGCCCCAACCTAAATAAAATTCATTAACCCCTATCCCCATTAACTAAACCTATTAACCCCTAAACCGCCAGTCCCCCACATCGCCATAAACTAAATTAAGCTATTAACCCCTAAACCTAACAACCCGCTAAATTTACATTAAAATTACAACATCCCTATCTTAAAATAAATTTAAACTTAAATTACATTAAACTAGTACCAATTAAATTAACTATATTACATATTAAAAAAACCTAACCCTACTCAAATTATTTAAATCTACTATTAAAAATTAATAAATTACAAAAAAATAAACGCTGTTACAAAAAATAAAAAACACTAAATTACGAGAGAAAAAAAAAACACAGTATCAAAAATAAAAACAAATTACACCTAATCTAATAGCCCTATCAAAATAAAAAAAAAAACTAGCCTACAATAAACTACCAATGGTCCTTAAAAGGGCCTTTTGCGGGGCATTGTCCCAAAGAAATCAGCTCTTTCACCTGTAAAAAAAAAATACAAACACACCCCAACAGTAAAACCCACCACCCAACCCCCCCAAATAAAAAGCCTATCTAAAAAACCTAAGCTCCCCATTGCCCTGAAAAGGGTATTTGTATGGGCATTGCCCTTAAAATGGCATTTAGCTCTTTTACCTGCCCAGACCCTACTCTAAAAATAAAACCCACCCAAAAAAAACGTAAATAAACCTAACAATAACCCCGATGATCCACAGTTTTTGAAGTTCCGCTTGAAGTATCCATCCAGCCGGCAAGAAGTCTTAATCCAGGCGGCAAGAAGTCTTCATCCGGATGGCCACTTCCATCTTCATCCATCTGGCGAAGTCTTCATCTATGCGGCCTCTTCTTTCTTCATCCATCCGGCACAGGTCCATCCTGAAGTCGTCCGGCGTGGAGCTCCTCTTCAGTACGGTCACCGCCGTAAACTGGAACTTGAATGCAAGTGACGTCATCCAAGATGGCGTCGCTTGCATTCCTATTGGCTGAAAGGTTCCAATCAGCCAATAGGATTAGAGCTGCTAAAATCCTATTGGCTGTTCCAATCAGCCAATAGGATGAGAGCTCAATCTTATTGGCTGATTGGAACAGCTAATAGGATTGAGCTCTCATCCTATTGGCTGATTGAAACAGCCAATAGGATTGAGCTCTCATCCTATTGGCTGATTGGAACCTTTCAGCCAACAGGAATGCAAGGGACGCCATCTTGGATGACGTCACTTGCATTCAAGTTCCAGTTTACGGCGGCGACCATATTGAAGAGGAGCTCCGCGCCGGATGTCTTCAGGATGGACCCGCTCCGCGCTGGATGGATGAAGATAGAAGAGGCCGCATGGATGAAGACTTCGCCAGATGGATGAAGATGAAAGAGGCCGCCTGGATGAAGACTTGTTGCTGCCCGGATGGATCCTTCAAGCGGAACTTCAAAAACTGTAAGTGGATCGTCGGGGGTTAGTGTTAGGTTTATTTAAGGGTTTTTTGGGTTGGTTTTATTTTTAGAGTTGGGTCTGGGCAGGTAAAAGAGCTAAATGCCCTTTTAAGGGCAATGCCCATACAAATGCCTTTTTTAGGGCAATGGGGAGCTTAGGTTTTTTAGATAGGCTTTTTATTTGGGGGGTATGTTCAAGAATTAAATATCAGTTTTCATGCCCTTAAATATAGAGCCAAAAATGGACCGGCTCCTATGCTTACATTCTTGTTTTTTCAAATAAAGATGCCAAAAGAACGAAGAAAAATTGATAATAGGAGTAAATTAGAAAGTTTCTTAAAATTGCATGTTCTATCTGAATCGTGAAAGTTTAATTTGACTAAACTATTCCTTTAAGAAGTGATCCCACAGATCACTCATCTTATAAAATAATATGCTTATTTTAACATAGGTCTGTCCTAATTTATAATTAACATTTCATCTATGTGTCAATATGACATATTAAAAATGACACATGTATGACAAATGTAGTGAGATATATATAATGGCCTTTTTTCTTAAAATCTGTGAGAGGACATCTTTGAAGACATGCAACCAAATTTGATCCAGTAGCTGATTACTACTACTAAATAATAATAATACTAATGATAATAAAAACACATAGCCAGAAGTTAATTCTGTGTAACTGTTAACTAAAATATCAGGTACAACTCACCTATTTAGTAAATCAGGTAAAAAATAAACTGCCCGCTACAAACAAACATGAAAGCAATTACTTAGTCAATCTGATACATGATTAAAGCAGTATGACTGGAGCCAGTAAGTTTAAATGCAACAGTGAATAATGATTCAGCTTTTTATTCGAGGTCACATTTACACTCACACAAACTAGTTTGTTAATTACCCTTTCCTTTCTTATGAATGTAACAACTTGCCACAAAACTGCATTATATCAATAATGAATCTAGAGTCTGATGACGGGCATCACAGCCCGAAAACGTTTACTCTTATGAGAAAATAAAAGCACATTTGATACACGGCGAGTGCCGCTGTTCACTTGAACCACCAATAGATATTGAAAACTTGGGAGCACCCCGACATTGGAACTACATAGCGAGTGCTGGTAACTTTGGATTGATATATATATATATATATATATATAAATCCAGAGTAGAGAGCACTCTCACCTTTCAAATCATCCGCCAGGGTGCCAACAGGTAGTGATAGTATAAGAGTAAAAAAATGTGGCACTCGCTGGGCTTTTATAATCCAATGTGAATTTTATTCGTGTAACGTTTCTGGGATACACTCGCCTTCCTCAGACACGATTATAAAAGACTAGCGAGTGCCGCATTTTTTTTTAAATATTATTTTTATTGGGGTTTATCAGATACAATTTAGTAAACAGGTTGACAAAAGCTGTCTTGACAAAAGCTTCCGAGCTGAAACGCGTAGATGATCAGACCTGTGAAAGCTGGCCAGCTTTTTATGGACGTTGCCTAAATATATAACCGCAAAACTGCAAATTGCAACCGGAGTGGCAATCACATTTGAGCAGAGCCCTAGTTTGACAATTGGGCAGATCGACTTGGACGTAGCCCCACTTTGAAAATCTAAACACCGGTAATCTGACCAGGTGATTGGCGGATCAGCGCAACACAAGGAGACACGTCACAGCCACAGTAAACGGCTAGCCGAACGGACCCCACAAGAAGGAGGTAAATGGTCAGAGAAAGGTAGTTAATTTTATACCTCTACCTTTCGTATTCTGGTGTTTAAACTACTTTGGGCATCTAACATTAAACAATTGGTGACATTAAGACGTTACTTACCAATTAAAATGAAAATCTTCCAAGTGTATTTTCTGAGAAGTAGTGGTTATTAACAGCACTTTGATCAACGCCTATTACTTTTACCTGCTTAAAGACTTGATACAACATTGCAATATCGGATAAACTTTGTTGCAAGGTCTGGATACAAAAATTCTTTTTAACAGAATTATAACTCTAAGCACGTTTAACTCCTTAAAGTTTGGGTATGCTGTGAAAATTATTTAGATGATTTATTAGCAGCCCTACGAAGGTTACGAATATATAAATATAGGTTTATAACTGTTTATGAATGTGTATAAGGTGCACATTATTATTTTTATATGTAAACGTTTTTAGAAGATTATTGATTAAATAAATATATTTTCATTCATATTTTGTATAAGCATATTTATCAGAACGTAGAATATATATTAATATAGAATCCTATCACTTTGAAAAATATTCTGGCTATAGTTCAGATACTATAGTGCAAACAGTGATTACTACTAACTAATGGTAGGGCTTTTTTAGCGCACTCTTATCCTTTGTATTTTGTATTATTGTATAGAGTTGCATTAACTACCTATTGGGTACCCCCCTTATTGTATTATACAATGATATTCAAATATGTAGTAAACAAGTACAGAAAAAGGATATGTCCAAAAAAGTCAATTGGAACCAAAATCCCAACTGCAAATTTGCATAAGTGATCCCAGGAATTACTTCTCAGTGGAAATAAATGCTGCAGTCGAACTCCAAGGGTTAACCTCAAATAAAACAGATCAATGCTGCCAATGGTGAAGTCCTGTGAGACTACAGGGTTAATTCACATGTAAGTAGTATACTCACATATTGCAGGACTTCACACCAAGCTCTAGATATAAAAGCAATGGGAGACTACAGCAGGAGACGATGTGAACTCAGATGAATGTTAAAACAATTTATTAAAACAGGGGTTTACAGAGAACAACCACAGCTAGAACATCCGTATATTACACAGACTGTATATTGTAAACAATGTCTATGATTATGGTTTGCAGTTCAGAAGGTTGGTCTCCACCCACAACGTGACATCACACGCTCAAATTTGAGGGGCCCATCTATCTATTTAGAATTGAATATGCTTTCCGTCTTGGGAGTTAAATCAAATAATGGTAGGGTAATTGTCACATACTGAGGTGAATTCAACAGCTTTACTTAAATATAGCAGTCCTATATAACTGGACAAGATCAGAGATTTACCATTCTGATTTTCAAGGGTGGTGGGGACATTCTAATGGAGAAAAGCAGAGTAGCCAGCACTGTACTAGTGAACACCCAGGGGATAATATTAACCTCTATATGTTTTAATTTATATATTTGGAGGCTATTATGAGGGCAGTGATTAAAAGTCAGCCTTATATACAAACAATTAACATTCTTAGAGCTCTTAAAGGGACAGTCAAGTCCAAATTTTTTTTTTTTCATGATTTAAATAGGGCATGCAATTTTAAACAACTTCCCAATTTACTTTTATCACCAATTTTGCTTTGTTCTCTTGGTATTCTTAGTTAAAAGCTAAACCTAGGAGGTTCATATGCTAATTTCTTAGACCTTGAAGACTGCCTCTAATCTGAATACATTTTGACCACTAGAGGGCATTAGTTCACATGTTTCATATAGATAACATTGAGCTCATGCACGTAAAGTGACCTAGGAGTGAGCACTGATTGGCTAAACTGCATGTCTGTCAAAAGAACTGAAATAAGGGGGCAGTCAGCAGAGGCTTAGATACAAGATAATTACAGAGGTAAAACGTGTATTATTATAACTGTGTTGGATATGCAAAACTGGGGAATGGGTAATAAAGGGATTATCTTTCTTTTTAAACAACAAAAATTCTGGTGTTGACTGTCCCTTTAAGTAAAAGTTAGATCCCACAAATTTAGGATAGAATTAAAAGGATTATCTTGCTGCCCTGACCGCTGGCAGCCTGACATCCTCACAATAAATACCATAAGGGGGTTAAAATTAGACACCCTAAGAAAAGGGAAGAAGAATAAGGGCCTCAATCAGGCGAATATCAAGAGACTATAGGGCTGTAGTTAAATAAGAGAAAATAAAATAAGCCCCCTTTAACTGTAGGAAATGGATACGTTAGTTAAATAGTACAAGAGAAGAAGGCATAACTCAGACTGATAACAGTCATCATAACATTATAATGCCCTCCTTAAATTGTGCATAGAATTACATATAAAGCTCCCCTTGGCCATGACTGTCCTAGACAATAATGTGCTGCAAAGTGTATATCTCGTTACTAGCCAAACCCGACTTTGCTGGTACAGTTATGAAACAGTTCTACCATCAAGGCTTCAGAATAAGCCAGTCTTCCATTTGTAGCACGGGATGTCACACTGCAAATCTGAAGTCTAGTGAAGAATAGGGTCTGCTGTTCCCTTTTCAACCTTCCCTTAGGTCCAGAGACATTAGTAACTCAATGCCACAAATGTCCTGCAGTATAGGCCTCATGGGTGTTATACAATCAGTGGCGCCTGAAGTATTTAGTGGTTCTCCTGCACCAACTGTGAAAGCCTGAGCCACTGTCTGGACAGAAACCAACCTCTTGGAGAGACGATCTTGCTGCCTGCTTAAGATCCCACAAGGTCGCACTACTTCCCCTTGATGCGATTGTGGCTGTGAGCGTGGCTGGTGGTAATAGCTGGGGTCCTTGAGCCTCACCACTTCTGCTCTGAACTTCAACAGTTTCAGTTGGTATGGGTACTATAGAACGGTCACCATCGATAAAGCTATGGCGAAATGCGTCTAGTAACGAAAATTGAGGGTCGGAGGTAACAGTATCGAGTACATAGTACTATTTGACATCTCCAAGGTCTGTGAATTTACTTTTTAAATTTTTTAAAATAAAAGCTATATTTTACCACTGAGGACTTGGTCACAGGAATCTTTTTCTTATATGTTAGAGCACAAGCTCATTTAGCACTATAAAAAAGCGTTAATCACTGAATGGTCATATTTTAAAACTCTAAATTTGTACTATAGAACTGTCGCCACAGGAACAGCCAAAAGCTGATCTCAATGTGTCCATAAAGGTCAGTTGATGTTCATTCAGCATACAGCTAATTTCTTCCAGTAAGTAAGCGGCAATCTCCATTTGCTTCTGATTGTATAATAGGTGTTATTAAAAATAACAAACTAGGGCTGGGCGATATGGGCAAAAATGAAAATCGCAATTTTGCACCCCAAACACCGCGATTGCGATTTAATCGCAATTTTCTCAAATTCCCAAGATTCCACTTTAAAAGAAAGGCAAATGACATAAAGAATAAAGGGAGGGGTTCAGTGTTTAAAAGTCAGCACTTCTTTTACTCAGGAAGTGCTCTGCAATCACTCAAAGTACTCACTCCCCATAATCCCAGTCAATACTTCAGGCTCCTGTAATGCCGTTGTGTGCACTGTTGCATAGAGGGGCTCCGTGTCTCGAGACAGTATGTGGTTCACAATCCACTGGCCCTCCTCTCGCCTGTTAGCGTCTCTACTTCTCATGTGGTAAACACAGACGTTTCCAATGATGTCAGAGTTGGTGGAGGAGTAAAGTTAGGTGACCGGGTGGTGCTACAGAACTCTGCAGGAAGGTAAGGATCAACTGGATAATAGTAGTACTGTAGAAAGCAACGATCCACTCCTTCAATGGGTAAAAAAAACCTCTTTATTCAAAACTTGTTTAAAGCACTAGGGCTGCGCCCGCTATAATCTATCCTTGGAGCTTCCGTTTATGCTTTTAAACAAGTTTTGAATAAAATGTTTTTTTACCCATTGAAGGAGTGGATTGTTGCTTTCTACAGGCAAATGCCTATCCTCTGCGGGGAGAGCTTGGGGCCAGCTCAGTGCCATTACTGAGACCATTGAGCACTCCACAAGGTTCTGGTTCCGATGTCAGGGTTAGGCTTTCCACTGTTAGCTCAGCAGATCATGAAGAAGGTGGTCCAGGAGTGCAGACTTAGAAGCTCGAGTCCAGACAGCCATAGGGGGCAGGGCTAAAAATCGCATACTCTTGAGGTTTTTAAATCGTTGCAATTAATTGCGGTTTTAAATCGATTAATCGCGCAGCCCAATAAAAAACAGTATTGCAGTACTCCTTAACTCAGTTTTCTGAGGGGAAAACAGTGCGGTAGCTTGAGACACACGTACCATCAGGCACACATGGTAAGTCCATACAGGGAGACAGGTTAGATTCATAAGATGGCTCCCAAATCTGCATAGTATTCCGCCTCATGGCTTCTTTTGACAAATATAGGCAGTCCAAACATCAGCTCCTATATATTGCCGGTACTGTGTGAAGGTTTTCTGCTTACATATATATTATCTTTATGGCAACTATCCTCATTATTATTAAGTTTCATTAAGATGCGTCCTGCCGCATTGGATGTTGGCTCCGCCCTCGAGTGCTGCATTTTTTACTTATAAATATATATATATATATATTTTATTTATTTTTTTAAAGTTGTAGGCAGGTGTGAAAGTAAGAATATTTTCAAAAATAAAAATGTTAATAGTTTATTTCTTTCATGTAATTGGCAAGAGTCCATGAGCTAGTGACATATGGGATATACAATCCTACCAGGAGGGGAAAAGTTTCCCAAACCTCAAAATGCCTATAAATACACCCCTCACCACACCCACAATTCAGTTTTTACAAACTGTGAAGTAAGTTTGTGCTTGATTTCAATGATTTATTCTATGGTAAAGCGCTTCCAAGCATTCTGAAGCCCAATTCCTCTCAGAGTACAGTGTTTGTCAGAGGGATGTGAAGGGAGTATCACCTATTAATTTTATGGTTTTCCTCGTGGGAAATCTTTTCAAAGTTTCTCTGTTATCGGTCGTAGGGATTCATCTCCTACCTTTTCAGATTGACGATATACTCTTATATAGCATTACCTCTGCTGATACTTTTATAGTACATACTGGTTTGGCTATCTGCTATATGTGGATGGGTGTCTTTCGGTAAGTATGTTTTCATTATTTAAGACACTCTCAGCTATGGTTTGGCACTTTATGTATTAATATAAAGTTTTAAATATATGTATTTTACCTATAGCACTTCAATGATAAAACTGGTTTCCTCCAATCACAGCGTGGCCTCACGAGATGGACGCTCTGGGGTGCAAACCAGGAATGGAGGAAGCCGGTTTCGTCATTGCTGAGGTAAGTACAAAGGAGCTGTGGGCGGAGGATCGCGGTCTGCATTTGCTAAAGAAAAAGGTAGTTTTTTTTTTTTTTTAAATCTGCAACGTAAAGTTTAATAAATCAAAGTGCCCCTGTTTTTAATAGTATTTTTAAAAAACGGGCACTCATTCATTCAACTTTGCATTCACTTTAGTATAAAGATGGTATTAAATCTCAAACCCACAATTCCCTGTTACACTGCAACATGTCATATGCTTGACCTTCCCTTCACACACCTTGTTATTTCCTGATGTCCTCCCATGGATTAAATGGATTTATGCTAAAGCGGAGATTGACTGAAAAACTACACTGATTAAAAACTATTTTATCTTATCACTGTGCTACAATATTCATAGTGCTGTGAAAACAACACTTTTGTAATACAACATGGGAGCAGACAGAAGAAGATTTAATTCTAGTGGCCTTGTCCTCAGATGGAAGAGAAAATACATTTCATATCAATTGTGAGCTTGGTTTAATGTTTTAATCCTTTGCAAGCTTTATATGTGTTGTGAGTGTTTTTGCATCATTTTGTGTTACAGTGTGTGTATAGTGTGTGTTACAGTGTGTGCTACAGTGTGTGCTACAGTGTGTGCTACAGTGTGTGTACAGTGTGTGTACAGTGTGTGTTACAGTGTGTGTTACAGTGTGTGCACAGTGTGTGTTACAGTGTGTGTGTACAGTGTGTTATAGTGTGTGTACAGTGTGTGTTAGTGTGTGCTACAGTGTGTGTACAGTGTGTGTTACAGTGTGTGTGTACAGTGTGTTACAGTGTGTGTACAGTGTGTGTACAGTGTGTGCACAGTGTGTGCTACAGTGTGTACTATAGTGTGTGTTGCAGTGTGTGCTACAGTGTGTGCTACAGTGTGTGTACAGTGTGTGTACAGTGTGTGTTACAGTGTGTGTTACAGTGTGTGCACAGTGTGTGTTACAGTGTGTGTGTACAGTGTGTTATAGTGTGTGTACAGTGTGTGTTAGTGTGTGCTACAGTGTGTGTACAGTGTGTGTTACAGTGTGTGTGTACAGTGTGTTACAGTGTGTGTACAGTGTGTGTACAGTGTGTGCACAGTGTGTGCTACAGTGTGTACTATAGTGTGTGTTGCAGTGTGTGCTACAGTGTGTGCTACAGTGTGTGTACAGTGTGTGTACAGTGTGTGTTACAGTGTGTGTTACAGTGTGTGCACAGTGTGTGTTACAGTGTGTGTGTACAGTGTGTTATAGTGTGTGTACAGTGTGTGTTAGTGTGTGCTACAGTGTGTGTACAGTGTGTGTTACAGTGTGTGTGTACAGTGTGTTACAGTGTGTGTACAGTGTGTGTACAGTGTGTGCACAGTGTGTGCTACAGTGTGTACTATAGTGTGTGTTGCAGTGTGTGCTACAGTGTGTGCTACAGAGTGTGTTACATTGTGTGTACAGTGTGTGTTACAGTGTGTGCTGCAGTGTGTGTACAGTGTGTGTTACAGTGTGTGCTACAGTGTGTGTTACAGTGTTTGCTTCAGTGTGTGTTACAGTGTGTGTACAGTGAGTGCTACAGTGTGTGTTACAGTGTGTGTACAGTGGGTCCTACAGTGTTTGCTTCAGTGTGTGTACAGTGTGTGCTACAGCATGTGCTTCAGTGTGTAACAGTGTGTGTGCAGTGTGTGTGTACAGTGTGTGCTACAGTGTGTCTACAGTTTGTGCTACAATGTGTACTAAAGTGTGTGTTGCAGTGTGTGCTACAGAGTGTGCTACAGTGTGTGTTAGTGTGTGCTAGTGTGTGTTACAGTGTTTGTTACAGGTGTGTGTACAGTGTGTGTTACCAGTGTGTGTACATTGTGTGTTACAGGTGTGTGTACAGTGTCTGTTACAGGTGTGTGTTACAGAGTGTGTACATTGTGTGTTACAGGTGTTTGTACAGTGTGTGTTACAGTGTGTGTTACAGACAGTGTGTGTACAGTGTGTGTTACAGTGTGTGTTACAGTGTGTGTACAGTGTGTGCTACAGAGTGTGTTACAGAGTGTGTACAGTGTGTGTTACAGTGTGTTACAGGTGTGTGTACAGTGTGTGCTACAGTGTGTGCTACAGTGTGTGTTACAGTGTGTGTTTACAGTGTGTCCTACAGTGTGTGTACAGTGTGTGCACAGTGTGTGCTACAGTGTGTACTATAGTGTGTGTTGCAGTGTATGCTACAGTGTGTGCTACAGAGTGTGTTACAGTGTGTGTACAGTGTGTGTTACAGTGTGTGTACAGTGTGTGTTACAGTGTGTGTACAGTGTGTGCTACAGTGTGTGCTACAGTGTGTGTTACAGTGTGTGTACAGTGGGTCCTACAGTGTGTGTTACAGTGTTTGCTTCAGTGTGTGTTACAGTGTGTGTTACAGTGTGTGCTACAGCATGTGCTTCAGTGTGTAACAGTGTGTGCACAGTGTGTGCTACAGTGTGTCTACAGTTTGTGCTACAGTGTGTACTAAAGTGTGTGTTGCAGTGTGTGCTACAGAGTGTGTTACAGTGTGTGTTACAGTGTGTGCTACAGTGTGTGCTAGTGTGTATTACAGTGTGTGTTACAGTGTGTGTGTACAGTGTGTGTGTACAGTGTGTTACAGTGTGTGCACAGTGTGTGCTATAGTGTGTGTTGCAGTGTGTGCTACAGAGTGTGTTACAGTGTGTGTACAGTGCACAGTGTGTGCTACAGTGTGTACTATAGTGTGTGTTGCAGTGTATGCTACAGTGTGTGCTACAGAGTGTGTTACAGTGTGTGTACAGTGTGTGTTACAGTGTGTGTACAGTGTGTGTTACAGTGTGTGTACAGTGTGTGCTACAGTGTGTGTTACAGTGTGTGTACAGTGGGTCCTACAGTGTGTGTTACAGTGTTTGCTTCAGTGTGTGTTACAGTGTGTGCTACAGCATGTGCTTCAGTGTGTAACAGTGTGTGCACAGTGTGTGCTACAGTGTGTCTACAGTTTGTGCTACAGTGTGTACTAAAGTGTGTGTTGCAGTGTGTGCTACAGAGTATGTTACAGTGTGTGTTACAGTGTGTGCTACAGTGTGTGCTAGTGTGTATTACAGTGTGTGTTACAGTGTGTGTGTACAGTGTGTGTGTACAGTGTGTTACAGTGTGTGCACAGTGTGTGTTGCAGTGTGTGCTACAGAGTGTGTTACAGTGTGTGTACAGTGTGTGTTACAGTGTGTGCTACAGTGTGTGTACAGTGTGTGTTACAGTGTGTGTTACAGTGCTTGCTTCAGTGTGTGTTACAGTGTGTGCTACAGTGTGTGTACAGTGTGTGCTACAACATGTGCTTCAGTGTGTAACAGTGTGTGTGCAGTGTGTGTACAGTGTGTGCTACAGTGTGTCTACAGTTTGTACTACAGTGTGTACTAAAGTGTGTGTTGCAGTGTGTGCTACAGTGTGTGCTACAGAGTGTGTTACAGTGTGCGTACAGTGTGTGTTACAGTGTGTGTTACAGTGTGTGTTAGTGTGTGCTAGTGTGTGTTACAGTGTTTGTTACAGGTGTGTGTACAGTGTGTGTACATTGTGTGTTACAGGTGTGTGTACAGTGTGTGTTACAGGTGTGTGTTACAGATGTGTGTACAGTGTGTGTACAGTGTGTGTTACAGTGTGTGTATAGTATGTGTACAGTGTGTGTACAGTGTGTATTATAGGTGTGTGTTACAGGTGTGTGTGTACAGTGTGTGTTACAGTGTGTTTATAGGTGTGTGTTACAGGTGTGTTACAGTGTGTATTATAGATGTGTGTTACAGGTGTGTGTACAGTGTGTGTTACAGTGTGTGTACAGTGTGTATTATAGGTGTGTGTTACAGTGTGTGTACAGTGTGTATTATAGGTGTGTGTTACAGGTGTGTGTGTACAGTGTGTGTTACAGTGTGTATTATAGGTGTGTGTTACAGGTGTGTGTACAGTGTGTGTACACTGTCAGAAAAAAATTGCAAAAATTGTACCTTTAGGGGTACAACAGCTTGTAACTGGGGCAGTACCCTCAAAGGTACACCCACTGTACCCTTTAACATGGATACATATTGGCAGATTGTACCTTTCAAAGGCAAATATGTACCTTTGGTGACGAGATTGCTCAGTGCTATGGTACCATAATGTACCCTTAAAAAATTGTGCAAATTTGGCCTTTTAAGGGTACTTCCCCAGTGACAAGTCCTTTGTACCTCATGATGGCAAATTTGTACTCAACACAGCTGTTCCATCAAATTTATTATATAACATTCAAATATGCATTAATTTATTCTGTATTTTTTCAGACATTATTACAATAGCCACACTGCAGTTATATAAATTTGGTTAGTGTAACCAAACAGCAGGTCCTAAGTCTGCTACAGGAAATCCTGAAAGAACCAGGATAAACAACCAGTTCCAAAATTAGCTGCTCAACATGTTTAATTTCACTCTGTACTAGACTATAACAACACCCCATGTAACTTAGGGTGGCATGCCACATAAAACATAATATATATAAAAAAAAATATAGAAAACAACATAATAAAAATGCAAAATATATGCAAATTAGTTTATTTCCCCAGTACACATTTTGGTGATGAACCTTCTACCAATAGATGAAGCTGTGTTAAACATGTCAAGGAACTTTCAACCAATAGATGGCGCTATGGCGTGTTACACAATGTTCATGTATGTGACTGGGGAACGGTTACAATTTTTTATTTTTTTTAAAACAGGTTCTTAAACAGCTCTTGTTTATTTTATAGAGTTTAAAACAAAATAGTTTCACTGTAATTTTAGTTAATACATTTGCTTTATCTTTAAGAGTTATCATCTTGATGCTCTAAATATAAACATTACAATGTTAAGAGCTTGTGTGCTATTTAGAACCACACAAGGATAGCAGCAGCATAAATTTATAACCAATTTATTATGGCACAAGAAAAAAGTCCACAACGTTGTGGACTTTTTTCTTGTGCCATAATAAATTGGTTATAAATTTATGCTGCTGCTATCCTTGTGTGTATCTGGGGGTCTGCAGGGACCCTGGCATCGAGCATTGGCATTTAAGGGTGCTGGACTGTTGAATTTTTACTATTTAGAACCAGCAACACAGTATCATTGAAGATATGGGTTATGAAGTATTTTTTGTTACTTTGCCCACCTCTTGCATATTACCAACAACCATTACGCTAGATTTAGAGTTTTGTCGGTAAAGACCCGCGTAGCTAACGCTGCTTTTTTCCCAACGCACCCTTCCAATAACGCTGGTATTTAGAGTTGTCTGAGGGGCTGCGTTAGGCTCAAAAAAGGGTGTTTTGAGCCTAATTTAGCTCCACATCAACCCTCAATACCAGCGTTGCTTACGGTAGTGGTAAGCTGGAAAAACGTGCTTGTGCACGATATCCCAATAGAAAACAATGGGGCTGAGCTGGCTGGAAAAAAAACTAACACCTGCAAAAAAGCAGCGTTCAGCTCCTAACGCAGCTCCATTGTTTCCTACGGGGAAACACTTCCTAAGTCTGCACCTAACACCCTAACATGTACCCCGAGTCTAAACACCCCTAACCTTACGCTTATTAACTGCTAATCTGCCGCCCCCGCTATCGCTGACACCTACATTATACTATTAACCCCTAATCTGCCGATCCGGACACCACCGCAACCTACATTATCCCTATGTACCCCTAATCTGCTGCCCCTAACATCTCCGACCCCTATATTATATTTATTACCCCCTAATCTGCCCCCCCAACGTCGCCGCTACCTTACGTACACTTATTAACCCCTAATCTGCCGACCGGACCTCGCCGCTACTATAATAAATGTATTAACCCCTAAACCGCCGCACTCCCGCCTCGCAAACACTATAATAAATTTTATTAACCCCTAATCTGCCCTCCCTAACATAGCCGCCACCTACCTACAATTATTAACCCCTAATCTCCCGCCCGCACAGTCGCCGCTACTATAATAAAGTTATTAACCCCTAAACCTAAGTCTAACCCTAACCCTAACGCCCCCCTAACATAAATATAATTTAAACAAAATAATATTCCTAAAATTAAATTAATTATTCCTATGTAAAACTAAATACTTACCTAGAAAATAAACCCTAATATAGCTACAATATAACTAATAGTTACATTGTAGCTATTTTAGGATTTATATTTATTTTACAGGCAACTTTGTATTTATTTTACCTAGGTACAATAGCTATTAAATAGTTAATAACTATTGAATAGCTACCTAGTTAAAATAAGTACAAAATAACCTGTAAAATAAATCCTAGCCTAAGTTACAAATACACCTAACACTACACTATCAATAAATTAATTAAATAAATTACTTACAATTAGCTAAATTAAAATACAATAAAATAAACTATTCTATAACACAAAAACCCCCCACTAAATTACAAAAAATAACAAAGAATTACAAGAAGTTTAAACTAATTATACCTAATCTAAGCCCCTAGTAAAATAAAAAATCCCCCCAAAATAAAAAAAATGCCCTACCCTATTCTAAACTACCAAAGTAACCAGCTCTTTTACAAGCCCTTAAAAGGGCCTTTTGTGGGGCATTGCCCCAAAGTAATCAGCCCTTTTGCATGAAAATAAAAATACAATACCCCCCCAACATTACAACCCACCACCCATATACCCCTACTCTAACCCACCTAAACCCCCCTTAAAAAAAACTATCACTAACCCCCTGAAGATCTCCCTACCTTGAGTCGTCTTCACCCAGCCGAGCTGAATTCTTCATCCAAGCGGAGCAAGAAGATGTCCTCCATCCGGGCGAAGTTTTGATCCAAACAGCAAAGAAGAGGTCCTCCATCCGGGCGAAGTCTTGAACCAAGTGGCAAAGAAGAGGTCTACCATCCGGGCGATGTCTTCTTCCAAGCGGCATCTTCTATCTTCTTTCTTCCAGATCCATCCAAGATGGATCCAAGATGGCGTCCCTTCAATTCCGATTGGCTGATAGAATTCTATCAGCCAATCGGAATTAAGGTAGAAAAAATCTTGAAGCTCAATCCGATTAGCTGATCCAATCAGCCAATCATATTGAACTTGCATTCTATTGGCTGATCGGAACAGCCAATAGAATGCAAGTTCAATACGATTGGCTGATTGGCTTAATTCCGATTGGCTTATAGAATCTATATATATATAGAATCTATCAGCCAATCAGAATTGAAGGGACACCATCTTGGATGACATCCCTTAAAGGAACCTTCATTCGTCGTTAGTCCGTCGGGGAAGGAGGATGTTCCGCGTCGGCGGGATGAAGATGGATCCGGAAGAAAGAAGATAGAAGATGCCGCTTGGAAGAAGACATCGCCCGGATGGAAGACCTCTTCTTTGCCGCTTGGATCAAGACTTCGTCCAGATGGAGGACCTCTTCTTTGCCGCTTGGATCAAGACTTCTACCGGATGGAGGACATCTTCTTGCTCCACTTGGATGAAGAATTCTGCTTGGCTGGGTGAAGACGACTCAAGGTAGGGAGATCTTGGGGGTTAGTGATAGTTTTTTTTAAGGGGGGTTTGGGTGGGTTAGAGTAGGGGTATGTGGGTGGTGGGTTGTAATGTTGGGGGGGTATTGTATTTTTATTTTCATGCAAAAGAGCTGATCACTTTGGGGCAATGCCCCACAAAAGGCCCTTTTAAGGGCTGGTAAAAGAGCTGGTTACTTTGGTAGTTTAGAATAGGGTAGGGCATTTTTTTATTTTGGGGGGCTTTTTTATTTTATTAGGGGGCTTAGATTAGGTGTAATTAGTTTAAACTTCTTGTAATTCTTTTTTATTTTTTGTAATTTAGTGTTTGTTTGTTTTTGTATTATAGAATAGTTTATTTTATTGTATTTTAATTTAGCTAATTGTAGGTAATTTATTTAATTAATTTATTGATAGTGTAGTGTTAGTTGTATTTGTAACTTAGGTTAGGATTTATTTTACAGGTAATTTTGTACTTATTTTAACTAGGTAGCTATTAAATAGTTATTAACTATTTAATAGCTATTGTACCTGGTTAAAATAAATACAAAGTTGCCTGTAAAATAAATATGAATCCTAAAATAGCTACAATGTAACTATTAGTTATATTGTAGCTATATTAGGGTAGATTTTCTAGGTAAGAATTTAGTTTTAAATAGGAATAATTTATATAATTTTATGAATATTATTTAGTTTAATTTAAATTATATTTATGTTAGGGGGGTGTTAGGGTTAGACAGGTTTAGGGGTTAATAACTTTATTATAGTAGCGGTGACGGTGCGGGCAGGAGATTAGGGGTTAATAATTGTAGGTAGGTGGCGGCGATGTTAGGGAGGGCAGATTAGAGGTTAATAAAATTTATTATAGTGTTTGCGAGGCGGGAGTGCGGCGGTTTAGGGGTTAATACATTTATTATAGTGGCGGCGAGGTCCGGTCGGCAGATTAGGGGTTAATAAGTGTAGTTAGGTAGCGGCGACGTTGGGGGGCAGATTAGGGGTTAATAAATATAATATAGGGGTCGGCGATGTTAGGGGCAGCAGATTAGGAGTTCATAGGGATAATGTAGGTGGCGGCAGTGTCCGGTAGGCAGATTAGGGGTTAAAAAATTTTTCTTAGAGGGTTTGTGATGTGGGGGGGCCTCGGTTTAGGGGTACATAGGTAGTTTATGGGTGTTAGTGTACTTTAGAGCACAGTAGTTAAGAGCTTTATATTCACGCGTTAGCCCATAAAGCTCTTAACTACTGGCTTTTTTTGTCGGTAGGAGTCTTGTCGGTAGAGGCTCTACTGCTCACTTCTCCCAAGACCCCAAATACCGGCGTTAGGCAGATCCCATTGAAAATATAGGATACGCAATTGACGTAAGGGGATCTGCGGTAGCCTGGAATCGCGGTAGGGAAGTGAGCGGTAGACCCTTTCCTGTCTGACTCTAAATACCAGCGGGCGGTAAAAAGCAGCGTTAGGACCCCTTAACGCTGCTTTTGACGGCTAACGCCAAACTCTAAATCTAGGTGATTGAACATTAATTATTTTGCTGTACAACATGTATGTTGAATTCATTTTTGGTGACTGAAAGTTATGTGTTCAATGAATAATTGAGGTGCTAAAATTATATGGACTTGCAGACTTCGGCCGCATTAAACCACCCATCCCCTCAACCTTTTAGTCACACAAGTGATTGTACCTTTTTGGGAAGATTAACTGGTACAGACATGGACCCTTTGACAGTTGGAAACATATTTGTACCTTATTTACCGCTTAATGGTACATATTAGTTCCTTAAGGTCTAATTATAATCCATTAAGGGTACAACCACAGCAGTTGTACCCTAAGTGTTCACAAACAGACCCCAACCGTACCCTTTTTTTTTTTTTAGGTGTGTTACAAGTGTGTGTTACAGTGTATGTTATAGGTGTGTGTACAGTGTGTGTTACAGTGTGTGTTACAGGTGTGTGTACAGTGTGTGTGTATAGTGTGTGTACAGTGTGTGTTTTAGGTGTGTGTTACAGTGTATGTTATAGGTGTGTGTACAGTGTGTGTTACAGGTGTGTGTACAGTGTGTGTTACAGTGTGTGTGTATAGTGTGTGTACAGTGTGTGTTACAAGTGTGTGTTATAGTGTATGTTATAGGTGTGTGTACAGTGTGTGTTACAGGTGTGTGTACAGTGTGTGTATAGTGTGTGTACAGTGTGTGTTTTAGGTGTGTTACAGGTGTGTGTTACAGTGTATGTTATAGGTGTGTGTGTACAGTGTGTGTTACAGTGTGTGTTACAGGTGTGTGCACAGTGTGTGTGTATAGTGTGTGTACAGTGTGTGTTACAGTGTGTGTGTATAGTGTGTGTACAGTGTGTGTTACAGGTGTGTGTTACAGTGTATGTTATAGGTGTGTGTACAGTGTGTGTTACAGTGTGTGTTACAGATGTGTGTACAGTGTGTGTGTATAGTGTGTGTACAGTGTGTGTTACAGGTGTGTGTACAGTGTGTGTATAGTGTGTGTACAGTGTGTGTTAGTGTGTGTTACAGTGTGTGTTACAGGTGTGTGTACAGTGTGTGTGTGTACAGTGTGTGTTACAGGTGTGTGTACAGTGTGTGTTACAGGTGTGTGTACAGTGTGTGTGTGTACAGTGTGTGTTACAGGTGTGTGTACAGTGTGTGTGTGTACAGTGTGTGTACAGTGTGTCTTACAGTGTGTGCTACACACACAAAAATATTTGCTAAAGTAATTCTATTTAAACCAATATTTTTTAAGTTTTTTTTTTCTTATTTTCAAAGTTTGAATTAGAAAAGTTGCAAAAAATATAATAGTACTGTACTTTTACATTTTTGCTCTGTTTTCATATTGATTATTTTTATCACATATATCAAATGCGTGTTTGGTCTACATGTATCTCAGTTTTTGTTATTTCAGTAGTAGTTAGATGCTAACCCCTATAAAAATGTCTCAATGCTATATTTAAACCTTTTTTTTTATTAAATCATGCTAGCCAACCAGTGTTATTTTTCATTTTAACAGCTGAGTCCTGTTCTATAAGTGCATACACTTTTACAGCTATTAAATTTCATTTAAAAAGTTATTTAATAAAGCAAACAAATACTTTCAGTTCCCCAAACACAAGAGTAATGTACCCACATAAGTGTTGCCTACTTCTTAACTGATATATCCCTAAATTACAAAATAAATAATTTTTACTTCTTTATGTAAACAGAGCACATTACTATTTCAAGAATATTAACATACAACACTTTTAGGGGATAATAGAAAAGAAAGATGAGACTAAATAAATTTACTGTACAAATTATAGTTGTTATCATTCCTACCTAACCTAAAAAGCTAAGGCATATAAATACATTCGGCTAGATTACAAGTTTTGCGTTAGGCTTAAAAAGCAGCGTTAGCCGGTCCTAACACTGCTTTTTAACCCCTTAATGACCACAGCACTTTTCCATTTTCTGTCCGTTTGGGACCAAGGCTATTTTTACATTTTTGCAGTGTTTGTGTTTAGCTGTAATTTTCCTCTTACTCATTTACTGTAACCACACATATTATATACCGTTTTTCTCGCCATTAAATGGACTTTCTAAAGATACCATTATTTTCATCATATCTTATAATTTGCTATAAATTTTTTTTATAAAATATGAGGAAAAAATGGAAAAAAAACACACTTTTTCTAACTTAGACCCCCAAAATCTGTTACAGATTTACAACCACCAAAAACACCCATGCTAAATAGTTTCTAAATTTTGTCCTGAGTTTAGAAATACCCAATGTTTACATGTTCTTTGCTTTTTTTGCAAGTTATAGGGCCATAAATACAAGTAGCACTTTGCTATTTCCAAACCATTTTTTTTTTTTTTTCAAAATTAGCGCTAGTCACATTAGAACACTAATATCTTTCAGGAATCCCTGAATATCCCTTGACATGTATATATATTTTTTTAGTAGACATCCCAAAGTATTGATCTAGGCTAATTTTGGTATATTTCATGCCACCATTTCACCGCCAAATGCGATCAAATACAAAAAATCGTTCACTTTTTCACAAACTTTTGGTTTCTCAGTGAAATTATTTACAAACAGCTTGTGCAATTATGCCATAAATGGTTGTAAATTCTTCTCTGGGATCCCCTTTGCTCAGAAATAGCAGACATATATGGCTTTAGCGTTGCTTTTTGGTAATTAGAAGGCCGCTAAATGCCACTGTGCACCACACATGTATTATGCCCAGCAGTGAAGGGGTTAATTAGGGAGCATGTAGGGAGCTTTTTGGGGTAATTTTAGCTTTAGTGTAGTGTAGTAGACAACCCAAAAGTATTGATCTAGGCCCATTTTGGTATATTTCATGCCACCATTTCACCACCAAATGCGATCAAATTAAAAAAAAAAATTTTTTCACAATTTTAGGTTTCTGACTGAAATCATTTAAAACCAGCTTGTGCAATTATGGCACAAATGGTTGTAAATGCTTCTCTGGGATCCCCTTTGTTCAGAAATAGCAGACATATATGGCTTTGGCATTGCTTTTTGGTAATTAGAAGGCCGCTAAATGCCGCTGCCCAACACACGTGTATTATGCCCAGCAGTGCAGGGGTTAATTAGGGAGCTTGTATGGTTAATTTTAGCTTTAGTGTAGTGTAGTAGACAACCCAAAGTATTGATCTAGGCCCATTTTGGTATATTTCATGCCACCATTTTACCGCCAAATGCGATCAAATTAAAAAAATTTTTTTACATTTTTCACAATTTTAGGTTTCTCACTGAAATTATTTACAAACAGCTTGTGCAATTATGGCACAAATGGTTGTAAATGCTTCTCTGGGATCCCCTTTGTTCAGAAATAGCAGACATATATGACTTTGGCGTTGCTTTCTGGTAATTAGAAGGCCGCTAAATGCTGCTGCGCCTCACACGTGTATTATGGCTAGCAGTGAAGGGGTTAATTAGGGAGTTTGTAGGGAGCTTGCAGGGTTAATTTTAGCTTTAGTGTAGAGATCAGCCTCCCACCTGACACATCCCACCCCCTGATCCCTCCCAAACAGCTCCCTTCCCTCCCCCACAATTTTTTTAGCATATTTACATATGCTACTGTGTAGAAGCCCCCAACCTCCCTGATCCCCCCAAAACCGCTCTCTAACCCTCCCCCTCTGCCTTATTGGGGGCCATCTTGGGTACTGGCAGCTGTCTGCCAGAACCCAGTTTGCAAAAAAAAAAAATTTTTATTTTTATTTTTTTTGCCAGTTTTTCTGTAGTGTAGCTTCCCCCCCCACAGACCAACCCCCACCACCTAACTGATGTTTTTTTATTATTGTTTATTGTTCTAAACATTTTTTTCATTTTTCCACACTTTTTTTATGTAGTGTAGCGGTTCCCACCCGCTCCCTCCCCGTGCGTGTGCCCGCCCCCGTGCACGGGCGCGCGTCCGTTCGCGCCCCCGGCCATCCCCGCCCACGATCCCGCCCCCCTCCAGATCAGCAGGGCCATCGATGGCCGCCACCCGCCTCCCATATCGGCTCCCACCCACCAACGTAAAGAGCCACCAATCTCTGGTGCAGAGAGGGCCACAGAGTGGCTCTCTCTGCACCGGATGGCTAAAAAATTTTTATTGCAGGATGCCTCGATATCGAGGCATCCTGCAATAACCGGAAAGCAGCTGGAAGTGATCAGGATCGCTTCCAGCTGCTTTCCAGACCGAGGACGTGCAGGGTACGTCCTTGGTCGTTAACTGACTTTTTTTTTGAGGACGTACCCTGCACGTCCTTGGTCGTTAAGGGGTTAACGCCCGCTGGTATCACGAGTCTTGCAGGTACAGGTGTACCGCTCACTTTTTTGGCCAGACTTGGAAATACCGCAAATCCACTTACGTAAATTGCGTATCCTCTTTTTTCAATGGGACTTGCATAGCACCGGTATTACGAGTCTGACAAAAAGTGAGCGGTACACCCTCTCCTGTCAAGACTGGTACCGCATATTAAAGTCAGTAGTTAAGAGTTTTACACTACAACGCGGTTGCATAAAACTCTTAACTAAAGTGCTAAAAAGTACACTAACACCCATAAACTACCTATTAACCCCTAAACCGAGGCCCTCCCACATCGCAAACACTAAAAGAAATATTTTAACCCCTAATCTGGCGAACCGGACATCGCCGCCACTATATTAAATATATTAACCCCTAAACCGCCGCACTCCCGCCTCGCAAATACTAGTTAAATATGATTAACCCCTAATCTGCCGTCCCTAACATCGCCGCCGCCTACATTTATTAACCCCTAATCTGCTGCCCCCAACATCGCCGCCACTATATTAAATTTATTAACCCCTAAATCTAAGTCTAACACTAACACCCCCTAATTAAATATAATTAAAAAAAATCTAACTAAAAATTCCTATCATTAACTAAATTATTCCTATTTAAAACTAAATATTTACCTGTAAAATAAACCCTAAGATAGCTACAATAGAACTAATAGTTACATTGTTTCTAGCTTAGGGTTTATTTTTATTTTACAGGCAAGTTTGTATTTATTTTAGCTAGGTAGAATAGTTATTAAATAGTTATTAACTATTTAATAACTACCTAGCTAAAATAAATACAAAAGTACCTGTAAAATAAAACCTAATCTAAGTTACAATTACACCTATCACTACACTATAATTAAATAAATTAACTAAATTAAATACAATTAAATAGATGACATACAATTACCTAAATTAAATTAGTTAAAGTACAAAAAAACACTAAATTACAGAAAATAATAAACAAATTACAGAAATTTAAACCAATTACACCTAATCTAATAGCCCTATTAAAATAAAAAAGCCCCCCCAAAATAAAAAAAAAGCCTAAACTAAACTACCAATAGCCCTTAAAAGGGCCTTTTGTGGGGCATTGCCCCAAAGTAATCAGCTCTTTTACCTGTAAAAAAAAAATACAAACAACCCCCCCAACAGTAAAACCCACCACCCACACAACTAACCCCCTAAATAAAATACTAGCTAAAAAAACCTAAGCTCCCCATTGCCCTGAAAAGGGCATTTGGATGGGCATTGCCCTTAAAAGGGCAGTTAGCTCTTTTGCAAGCCCAAACCCCTAATCTAGAAAATAAACCCACCCAATACACCCTTAAAAAAACCTAACACTAATCCCCTGTAGTTCGACTTACCGATAGACGTCTTCATCCAAGCAGGGCTATGTGGTCCTCCAGACGGGCAGAAGTCTTCATCCAAGCCGGGCAGAAGTGGTCCTCCAGGCGGCATCTTCTATCTTCATCCATCCGGCGCGGAGCGGGTCCGTCTTCAAGACATCTGACGAGGAGCATCCTCTTCATCCGACGACTAACACAGAATGAAGGTACCTTTAAGTGACATCATCCAAGGTGGCATCCCTTAGATTCCGATTGGCTGATAGAATTCTATAAGCCAATCGGAATTAAGGTAGAAAAAATCCTATTGGCTGATGCAATCAGCCAACAGGATTGAGCTGGCATCCTATTGGCTGTTCCAATCAGCCAATAGAATGCAAGCTCAATCCTATTGGCTGATTGGATCAGCCAATAGGATTGAACTTCAATCCTATTGGCTGATTGCAGCAGCCAATAGGATTTTTTCTACCTTAGTTCCAATTGGCTGATAGAATTCTATCAGCCAATCGGAATCTAAGGAACGACATCTTGGATGATGTCACTTAAAGGTACCTTCATTCTGTCTAAAAAATATTAAATTAGTCACAGCACCACTAAAACGTTCTGTCTATAATCAACAGTTCAAATGAAAAATTATATTAGTATATAGGGTGAAAGAGTCTAGTAAAACCTCCAATTCTACCATATAAATATTACAAAAAGAGACTCAGCACACCTCAAATGCAAAAAATACAACTGGATTTTATTATAAAGTGTCTAAATACAATTCTAAAACAAGAATCCCAAACTTTCAGTCCATCCACACATGCAAAACACATTCATGCATAAAACAATCAGATTCAACTCAGGCGTCCCTGGAAGAATCAAAGAAGGCTCTCAAAAAACTGCTGTTGTATGTTTAGAACTATATCTTAGAAAGTTCATTTTAATGTTACAATGGACAGTCCCGTAAACATGCAGAACTTTCAAAGTTGTATCCAAATGTGTTATCTTTGATGCAATCTATAAGACAAAACTGCTGTGAGAATTTTTTCTTTTAGTTACAAACATATCCTCTTAAGTGTGAGGTTTAATTGGCATTTCAAGGGCTGTAATAATTATGATTCTCTTATTCAGGAAACACCCTTTCATGACAGGTATAAGCACATCAATATGTTAGTGCATATTTCAGCAAAACAAAAGCCGTTAGTTCATCCAGCATATGTGTAAAAGTCAATCTGTGTTAACTCTCGATATACTCCAAGCATTTTTCTAAGTTCCCCTCTTCTAAACCACACTTGCGTTAGGGTAATGTTCAGCCTGAGTACCGATATGTAACAATTCTAAGTATTTAGTTTTAAATAGGAATAATTTAGTTAATGATAGGAATATTTATTTTGATTTATTTAAATTATATTTAAGTTAGGGGGTGTTAGGTTTAGGGTTAGACTTAGGTTTAGGGGTTAATAACTTTAATATAGTGGCAGTGATGTTGGGGGCGGCAGATTAGGGGTTAATAAGTGTAGGTAGGTTGCGGCGACATTGGGGCGGCAGAGTAGGGGTTAATAAATATAATGTAGGTGTCGGCGATGTTGGGGGAAGCAGATTAGGGGTTAATAAGTATAATGTAGGTGGCGGCGGTGTCCGGAGCGGTAGATTAGGGGTTAATAATATAATGCAGGTGTCGGCGATGTTGGGGGTGGCAGATTAGGGGTTAATAAGTGTAAGATTAGGGGTGTTTAGACTCGGGGTTCATGTTAGGGTGTTAGGTGTAAACATAAATTTTATTTCCCCATAGGAATCAATGTGGCTGCGTTAGTGAGTTTTACGCTGTGTTTTTTGCAGCTGTTAGACTTTTTCTCAGCCGGCTCTCCCCTATGGGGAAATCGTGCACGAGCACGTTACACCAGCTCACCGCTGACTTAAGCAGCGCTGGTATTGGAGTGCGGTAATGAGCAAAATTTTGCTCAACGCTCACTTTTTGCCTTTTAACGACGGGTTTCTGAAAACTCGTAATACCAGCTCTGCAGGTAAGTGAGCGGTGAGGGAAAACTGCTCGTTAGCACCGCATAGCCTCTAACGCAAAACTCGTAATCTGGGCCAATGTCTTTCCTTAGCTACAACCCTTAGCCACATGTGGGGATTAGTAAATTGAAGGTGTTAGTCCACAATATACTGTTTCAATTTTTAATTTTTTTACTTTTTTCCTGCTCAGGAATGATGAAATAACTCAAACCAGGTACTGCAAAACAAATATATACCACAATGCTTACAGTGAGAATTCAGGCAAAGGCAAGAATTAAAAAAAAAAAAAAAAATGGAAAAAAAGTCTGTGTGTAACTTTTTTAAAAAAAATAAGTGAATAAAATATGCAAAAAGAAAAAAAAAGTGTAATCTTACCAGGGAAGGGATAACAGAATTATCTCTCCTTTAGCTGGTCCCATATGTCAATAGAAAATATTTTAAAGTGAAGGACCAAGCCACAATCTTATGGACTGATATATAATTATGTGGTTTTCTGAAACGGCTGATATAATAATAGTAAAATTAATTATAATATAATTTTCAAAAAAACTCGGTATTATTATTTTTTGTTATCTATTTTATTAAAGTTACCTTACTAAATAATATTTACATTTTAAAGCAATATTTTGGGATTTGTTTCTAAACAGTCTACAAACTTAAACTGTAAATCATTTGACACAAAATAGAGGGGAAATACTGAGGCCTTTTAGAATGCACTGTTTTTAAAAACTATGATGGCCTTTTTGGTGGGCCAACCAAAAAGAGCATTACTTATGAACCAAAATAGGTTATCAAAAGATACTGTTTCTATTTGTATTTATAGTATTCTGGACCTTTAAAAACATTTTACACACAATGTGAATTTTGAAACCAGTGTTACAAATTGAGAGAACGAGTTACCTCTCTTGACGTGAAACTCTAGCCGTTCCGCCAGAAGGGACCTTGAGAAATGCTAGAGAGGGGATAATGTTTCAGCTAATTAACTATCCCCTTTTCTGCATCAGGATTAAAAATGTGGGTGACATTTATTTTCTATTTTATAGCAAGATGAGCTTATGCACACAAGTAGAATAGCTATAACAGGTGACTTTGTGGCAGCTGAAAAATACCATAATCCACAAAACATTTACTTCTCACTGTGGAGCAGTAGATAAGCAATCTCTGCTTTCTTTCCTGTCCCAATGGTTTTCCTAAGTCTTTAAAGGGACACTGTACCCAAAAATTTTCTTTCGTGATTCAGATTGAGCATGAAATTTTAAGCAACTTTCTAATTTACTCCTATTATCAAATTTTCTTCATTCTCTTGGTATCTTTATTTGAAATGCAAGAATGTAAGTTTAGATGCCGGCCCATTTTTTGGTGAACAACCTGGGTTGTCCTTGCTGATTGGTGGATAAATTCATCCACCAATAAATAACTGCTGTCCAGAGTACTGAAACCAAAAAAAAGCTTAGATGCCTTCTTTTTCAAATAATGATAGCAAGAGAATGAAGAAAAATTGATAATAGGAGTAAATAGGAGTAAATTAGAAAGTTGCTTAAAATTGCATGCTCTTTCTGAATTACAAAAGAAAAATTTTGGGTACGGTGTCCCTTTAAGAAGAAACTGAATGTGGGGACTTCTGATAGAAAGTATAGGGTTACCATTAGAAACAAACAGGATCTCAGGTTTGCTGCTGGCTTTATCTTGGCTTCCTGAATATTTGAAGCTGTTTTTGGATGTGACTTTATACTTTTTAGCTAGACAAGGAGATGGGTAGAATGAGCCCAATCTAAATTAAACTAAGGTTGCTTGGACAACTACCCACTTGAGTGATGAACAATTTATAGTTACGTCAGCCATCTTTTATCCTAAAAAATAAACTAATGAAGCAGAAAAAAAATGTCTGTTTAAGAATAGAATGTTTATTAAAATTCAACACAAGTGCTTACCCTTTTATGGGATTGATTATTGATAAGCTATCTCATGCACTCCCCTGATCTTCATGTATAGATTTAGAAATAAAATATAAACTGAGTCCTTGACTAAAATCCACAAAACACCTTTAAATCCATCCTGGTCTGAACTGTTATAAGTCTGGTGCAGGCAGACTGAAATAAGCTGAACAAATATAGTTTGGGTAAATAACCCACAAGGCCCTTTTACTTGACAGTTCTATCAGCTCCACCATTGTCATCAAACATACAGCAAGCCAGGTGGTTCAGGAGATTCAAGCCACTAGAAAAATGCGAAGAAGTACTTTGACTCTATGTAATTAATATGGTCCTTCCTTTCTAAAATATAAAGCTTGCTATAAGCTTAATAATAATGGCTTCACTAATTATAAGCCACAGTAATTATAATATATATATATATATATATATATATATGTGTGTGTGTGTATTAGCTTCTAATAACTTCTAATAATGTTTCATGGCAGCTTTTAATGTACATGCACTGACAACCTGCGCCAGCTCTGAGAGTGCCGCAACCGGTTCTCTGAGAATATATGATCAGTCAGAGAGCATGTGCACAGATACTATGTCATGTGCACAGATACTATGTCATGTGCACAGAAAAAGCTATAACAGTGACAGCTTTTTCTAGAAGCGTCTTTGATAATTTATCTGCAAAGCTGCTTCTAATCAAAAGTACTTTTTTTTTTTTACATTTCAGTTTTGACCAATGTCAGTTTATTCGATAAGCTGCAGCTGATAACTTACAAACATTATTTTTAGCAAACATCATGATATTCAATTTATCGACCTCATAAAGAAAAAATGCCCTACCAAGACTAAAAAATTGTGAATATGTCGCTTGAGCAAGTACTGCAACTGCCCATTTAATCAGCCAAGTCACCAGTTCATGTCCCATTTTCTTTTTCATTCTAAAACTCTATTTCACCATAATTTACAAATAGCATTGTCTTATAGTTTTTTTTGTTTTCACAACTATTCCCTCTAAATACTATAAGTTCGAGTGAAACAAACAAAAATAGAATTAGCAAGAAAACAGCAAGCAAACAAAATATCATGCTATCTAATATCCCACCTTTAAAAAGTAAACCTTAGCACAATTGAGAAACCAACAGCAAACATGATTTTAGAGGTAGTTTACTCCTTAAAGGGACACTGAACCCAAATTTTTTCTTTTGTGATTCAGATAGAGCATGACATTTTAAGCAACTTTCTAATTTACTCCTATTATCAAATGTTCTTTATTCTCTTGGTAACTTTATTTGAAATGCAAGAATGTAAGTTTAGATGCCGGCCCATTTTTGGTGAACAACCTAGGTAATCCTTGCTGATTGGTGGATAAATTCATTCACCAATCAAAAACTGCTGCCCAGAGTCTGAACCAAGAAAAAAATCTTAGATGCCTTCTTTTTCATATAAAGATAGCAAGAGAACGAAGAAAAATTGATAATATTAGTAAATTAGAAAGTTGCTTAAAATTGCATGCTCTATCTGAATTACGAAAGAACATTTTGGGGCTCAGTGTCCCTTTAAGTGTCTGATAGTGCCAACTAGATAAAGGTGAAGTATTTGATGTGGGATAACCCTTGAGATGCTTTCCGTTGCCAGCTTCTTGTTCCTTGAGGCATAAGGCTTTATCTGCTTGTTTCTCCAAAATAATTATATCGGGCAAGGGTTCATTCTGCCGTTCTGCTTTCCTTGGCAGAATATAAGAACAATGGATCATTTATAATTAATAAATAAATTGAATGCTATAAATATAATAAAGAAATTGTTGTATTTGTTTGCCTCCAATAGTAGTTTTAATTAATACAGATTTAATTTACTCATATTTGCTTGCTCTCAAGGCCATGCTGGTTCAATAAAAAGTATCAATACTGGTGACCAACATCTAAAAATCTCCATGATGCTAACAGATATAGAATCACTCTGCAATATTCATTACATCTGTTCCTCGTTTATAATCAGGAGTCATGCGCTCCCAACCAAAGTAGCTAGAGCCGTTGCAATAAAGCACTGCAACCTACGTTTAAAATAAAGATCCCAGCACCACTGCAGGATATATAAATGATGTTATTATACAGTTAAGAATAAATTAAAAGGAATTAAAGGAATCTATTTTAATAACTGATAAGCCTAACTAGGTTATCTGCAATATGTACAGGATCCTATGAGATGGTGTAAAAAAATGTAGATGAGAGAAAGTGTATAGTGATTAAATTCCTAATAATGGGAATAGATTTCTAATAACGGGAACATAAATGTATATGTCCCATTTGACTGGAACAGCTTAATACTATTTTTTTCAGTCATTGTTGGTTATTTTTATAATGACATTTTCACATTGCATTCAAAAAATAAAAAAAAATAAAAACTATTTAAAGAAGGAAAAAAAATTGAAAAACACTTGAAATATTATTTAAAGAAGAAAACATATTCAGATAATGGAATTGAATATTGTTTCTCTTTTTTAACAAATGGGTTACTGTATTTAAATTAAACCAGTTGTACAAACGTAAATTATTAACACAAATTATTTTTGCAGTTACAAAAAAAAAAGTCTCCTTACAAGAAATATAATTTATATATTCTGCTTAAATATTTTGTAAGTTGAAATTAGTTCACTTTCTTGAACTACTAAATTCAGTTTATTGAAGATTCTTAGGAACCTTTGTTTAGAAGAGAAAAATATGAAAAATGAATATCAATAATACTGCATAGATGGATAAAAACATTTAAATCTGAATAAATCTGTTTATTGACCCAAACTTTAATATCAAACCCTTTTTTGGAATATGTGAAAAAAAGAATACTAATAGAATAAATAGAATGCATTCCAAATTTTTGTATTGTTTGTTTATATATTTATATTTAAAAAGTGCTCTCATTAAACAAACTCACTTGTAAATATCAGGAATAGATGTCAAATATATATTTTGTAACATCAGTATAAATTAATAATATCTCCTTTTATTATGTAATAAATGTATGTAGGTAGGCTACAGTGAAAATAGGTTATATCCACCAATAATTAGTAGAACATTTTAACATCAGAAACCTGTGGAAAAAGTAAAAACAAGTCTAATGATCAGATTATGATGAAATGTGAAAATAAAAATAAATTTAAAAAAACAACAACTTATTTTTACCAACTATATTCTAAAAGCACAAGCTAAATACAATCAAAATTAAAAAATTAAAAAACTTGTAGATATGTTTTAAGCTTTAAAGAAAATAAGTTAAAGTAAGTGTATGTAAAGAATAATATAACAGGTGATTTTTTATTTTTTTTTCTGTTTGCATGTCTCAATTTTTTTTTTTTTTTTTAAAGAATTATGCACACTCTGTCCATCTAGCAGAGAAGTCAGTACTGGAACTTAGTACACAAATTGTCAAAATTATATCAACATCAAAAACCACTGAAGGGGGTATGTCTATAACTAAGTATAGAATAACCAGAAAAGTTAGGTTCCAAGGAAATAGCGTGTCTGTGTGTATCATATATATATATATAATTTATATTTATGTACATTTGTACATATAGAAATATTCTAGGAGTTGTGGATCCCTGTCTACCGAGATTTGTCAAACTCTATTTTAAAAGACCTTGTTAAACATATGCAGGACACATACCCAGAAAATCAGAATTCCTATACCTCGATCCTGCAACAAGTCCCGTCTCTGCAAATACAGGTATGCTTATCCCATCTATATAAATTATGACTAAAGACATGTTCACTCTGTTCCTAAAGCTAAATAACCTAGTAATAAGAGGTTAATGACCGTACTTAATGACAATTGTGAGATTTCTGAGAAAACAAAGCAGGGTGTCCCACTAATTTATACTTTGCCCAGTGCCAATAAGTACTTTATTGTTGTCTGTAGGCTACAGGACTGTTGGGTCTATACACATCGAGAATTATCTACCCTCTGCAAAGTTCCTTTCAGAAGGAAAAGTTGTTGACGGATGTACATTTGCCTATAACTTTTGTAGTACTACCATATGCACTAATTTCACTTACAAAAGCTTTCAAGCATAAATACTTTCTTCAAGAAACAGCTTAGAGATATCTAGTATCGAATGCCTTTAATTTATATTGGACGATGTTAGTTAAATTGATATTGCGGAAACTTGATCTCCGAAAAGACTAGAGTTATCTAAAGAGCTTAAAATAACAAATTGTATTTTTAAGCAATAATTGAGAAATATTCTTGAAGGCAAATAGGTTGTCATGTAGGTAAGAAAGAAATTGGCTTCTCTGTATGTATTTATGAATATAATCATAACAAAGTAATTTTTTATCACGTCACATCACTTATTTATAGGCATTCAGGAAAGAGTTAGATTTTGGCACAAACTGCAGTTAACTCGTCAGTATCTATAAATATAAACAAACAATCAGAGTTAAATGTTTTATGATCTATTATGCCCTTTTTTTAATAGACATTAATCTATTCATTAAATGTCCAAAATATGTCACTGTGTGTGCTTATAGTGCTTTACCCCTCTGATCTGCATTAGTAGTATGGAGAAAGTATTTCAGGCACTGGAACTACATATAAAGCATTTTCATTTATGCCATTAAAATGTGTTACGCAGGTTTTTTAAATTCAGGCCCAAAGACTACAAACAGCACAAGGACAAATTCCATTGAATGTACGATGCTTTGCTGATCTTGTTAGTTGCCAGTTAAAGGCATAGTCTGAAATAATTAAAGCTAAACTTTAAGCTACATTTACTTAGGTTTAAGTACATTTTTGTAGTGAATGATGACTTATTTTACAAATCCAAAAATGTTATAATTCTTATTTTTTCCTGAATGTGTACAAATTGCATTTATTTTTATCTTTTTCGATTTCTTTTACTAGCTTAAGGACCTTTGATTTGAATTGTAGATTTATGGTACAGAAAAAGTAGATTTTATTATTTCTAACTTTATCTTTGTAATTTGTTACAGAATTCATAGGCATTTCATTAAAAAAAAAATATTCTTCAGCAATAATGACAACTTAGCAGTTACCAAGAATAATACCAAAATGATCTTGCATTCAGGTAACAGCCTGATCACGTACAGACATTATTGGTATGAAAAAATGTCTTTACGAATTGTTAAAGGTTGAAAGAAATAATAGGTAGTTAAAAATAAATCTACTGCTATAATCTAATGTTTCTAAACTTTACTCTTACCCTAGTGGAAAGTCCACATACATGAAAACAATTTAGCAACTAAAGCCTCCTATTATTGATAGGGAACTAATGAAAGCACAGTACATCTCTATAGCCATTCTAACATAGCATTTCCCCTCAGCACTAAGAACTTTTCATTAAGTGGATAACTTCTGTGAACAGCATTTATCAACAAAGATAAGCAAATAAAAAATGGAGACAGAACTGACAGCATGAGATAAATAAGCAATGAGAATCAGAAATCCTCCCTATAAAAAGCCCTGTGGTTAATGCACTGCAGAGAAGTACATTTGGAAAATGAAATGCAGAGTTCATGACAAAAAAAAAAATCTGCTGCATTTAGTGCTATACAATATACATAAATAAATATCATAATTAAACTGAAGTATGATGTTATGACCTGGAGCTACCCTACAGTAAAAAAAAAATGTCCTTGTTCCGTCAAATGTATTGATGTTTAGCTGGAGGCCATCAGATGAAGTGACTGCCGAGTTTAATTCTGATTAATATTCTGTATAAGTAGTAAAGTAGTTCTGGAGAATGTTGGTGGCTTGTGCGTACATTCAATAGCACTATGCAGGTGATTTGCTGTCAGACAGGTAATCAGTTGCTATAGTGTCAGATAAACACTAATGGTTTAGTTTGATAGAAAAAAGAAATAAATTAACTAATGCTCTTAGACTGACATGAGGAGTTTTCGGAGGATAGTAGGTCACCACGTACACAAACTTCTAAATAAAATATATTTTTAATCAAACTTTTCATTAACAAAAAAACTTATTAAAAAAAAAAAAAAGTTTTGTTGTAACCCCATCTAAATGTGTGTATAAGGGCATACAGGGCTTTTTTGTGAGGGTACTCAACAGTACTGAGTAGCACCACCACTGCCATCTCATATATATAAATATATACTATGGATCATCACTCGCATCACCTTAGGGACAACTGCACTAAAAATAAATCATATTACTCTCCCAAAACTAGGCACTCATTGGTCTTATAATGAGTGATTTTCTTTGCTATGTGACATTTCCAGGGTTTAATGAAGGAGTGAGTGACCCCGAAATATTACATTATAACATAATAAAGACAAACACTGATTATAACATAAGTGACAAACTATTAACTAATAAGAACAAAAAGGGTACCTATACATTTATTTTAGTGTAGAAATACAAAGTTGTATAGGCTTTCAGAATGGAGATGCTGAGTGCTGCTGTCCAGTGCTGTTCCTATGCAATGCATATATTGAGGATACAGGTTATAATAGGCTAATACCAGTCAGGGACTAAACAGTATAGAGAAGACTAGGCTGGTACACATAATTACATTCAGGCATTATACAGTATATAGCAGGATAGGATGGTATCACTTCATTGCACTGTGCACTTACTCTATAAAAATGGGTGATTATCTTTATGCAAAGCCAGTGCATAATCTGTTTTAGTACATACATTTGCCTTGTTGAAAAGTGTTTAGAACTAAATTATATCTGTACTATTTATGCCAGTATAAAAATATATGAGATTGCCAATTGTATAATGTAAATTCCTTTCTGTACTATTAAAGTGACATGTAAGTATCACCTACCTCAGGTCAAATGCACTAGGATATCCCTCCATCCAAGGGCTCATCTCAGTCTTCATGGGTCCACCATATGGTACTCTGCCCAACATGGCTGGTGCTGGATACCAAGTTTCGGATGGGTAATCTCCTTCAGGACATGACTGCACATGGCTTCGTGGATAGGTGTATGGTGTGGCATCTGTGTAAGAGCTGCTGGACTGGCCTTCTTCAAAAAGAGAGTGCCAACTGGGGGCTGCACTGCAATGGGCAAAGCCTGAGAGTTCACTGTACCTACTTGGTGCCCCCCAAGCACTGCCACTATACTCCACAGGGTTCTCTACTTTGATTCTACCATGAGGGGCAAGTGCCATCTGAAAGCTGTAATACTCCCTACTCGGGTATGGTGGGGTCTCCTCCATAAAAGTAGTAGGCTTGTACAAAGTTAGGCTGTGAGTCAGATCCATACAACGGTTTTGCGGCCGGTAACCCCCAGGCTCTGGTATGGCCAAGTCAGTACATAACTGCTCCTTATCCTCGGTGCCCAGAGCAATGGCATCCTCTGGGGCTTTGCCAGCTGGGAAGTTAGTCTGGCTGCTCCTCCTAAAGGCACCCTCACGGTACTGGGGGGAAGAAGTGTCACTCTTGTCCTCCTCTCCTACTTGGCACTTGTGGGTATCTAGGGGGTGCGTGGGGGGCGCAGCATACATGCAGTCTACTCTTTGTGCCTCCCCCCCAGAACTCAACTGTTCCAGAGCCTCCATGCTCAGACCCAGGGATACCGATACAGCTTTGCAGATCTCCTTGGCGCTGTCAGATATCCCTTCCTTGTGTGGGCGATCCGTGGGGACCTCCTCTTGTTCCAGCATGCCGCTCTGCTCCCCAAGGATCTCCTTCAACTCTCTGGGGCAGCCACTCAGCCCGGGAAATTGATGACCCTCTGAGGGGATCGGGCTGCGGGGTCCTGCGTCCTCTGCCCAGGCGGCTGCGGGGGGTGGTGGTTCCGACCAGTCAGGGTCTCGGCTCCAGACGGGAGGGTGTTCGGTGGTCACCGCTCTCCGCTCTCCCTGCAGCGCCTCCCTTACACTCAGGAAAAGGTTTTCAAAGGCTCCCCGGATCATCTTACCGGGAGGCTGCTTGTATACCCCCCCTAGCCCGATGTGTACCTCCATCCCCCCGCCCCGGACAGTGCCCGCCCACCCCGGTTATACTGCTCTGCCTGGGAATTCTCCCCTCTATATATAAATGTTCTGGCCTCCGGTATTTTGCTCCGATGTAAAGCTGTAAACAGTAACTGCTGTTCTACTGGTAATCTCCAATACAAAGTTTTGTCTTACTCTTGATATGCTGCTCAGTTGTCGCTACCCTCTTATACAGAGCCCTATTGCTCTTATGTTGTGCTCAGCCTCACTGCCCTTTAGACATCGCTTTACTTTACCAGCCCTGTCTCTTCCCTTCTTCCCATCAGATCTGCTTTCCTGTCACTCGCTTCCCCGATATTCCCTGCTTTTCATCCAGCGATTACTTTGCTATTTCCCTTCTCTCAGCTTAGATACTTTCACTTCTCTCTTGTACTCTCAAATAAGCACACCCTTAC
This sequence comes from Bombina bombina, assembly GCF_027579735.1. Lineage (NCBI taxonomy): Eukaryota > Metazoa > Chordata > Amphibia > Anura > Bombinatoridae > Bombina > Bombina bombina. The sequence goes on along the minus strand of NC_069499.1, from coordinate 623,961,606 downwards.
CTCTATTAGCTTCCCACTGCAGCTGCCTCTTACTAAGAACAGTTAACTGAAAGTTTAACTAACTTTGCCCCAGCAAAGACTTAAGTTTCCCACTATAACCCCAGAACACGGCAAAAGCCTACACACTTGGAACGTTGACAGTCAGCAAACCTGGGCAGATGTCCTGTCAACTTTACGCCTCCCCCAGTACTGTAGCTCCTCCTTATTGTATAACTCACGTCTGTTTCCCAGCCCACTCCAGTACAGCGTCTTCGCTACAATACTAATCTAAGTCTTGCCTGCTCGCTATCGTCATAACCCAGGCAGCGTTTTTCTTATAGTTCTTATAACTCTAACATTTAGCTCCCTAGACAAAACAGTATTACAATTTAACCACAGGACTGGCTAGCCCCGGTTTAATTCCCGCAACTCTCTGGCCTTTCTGTACTACAGGTGTTCCAACCTTCCAATGCATGTACACATCCAGCCCTTGCCAGCATGGGCATCAACATTACATCTTATTGGAACGTCCAAATAATCCTGCCCACCTCACCTACAGTATTAAACGACCCCAGCCCAGCTTAGTATTGTGTGGCTGTATAACCTAAGTCACTGTGTAAAGCTTATCTGGTAACACTAACATATACGTTGCTGTTTATGCCACTACTACCCCTAATGCACAGCTGCATCTCGCACACGCTATTCAGACCCGCTCCTTGTATTGAATTTGCAGGGCATTGGGCAAGCTAAAGAGCGACAAGAATAAAACGGAGGCCCCAATTCGCCCATTCATCCCGTACAAGTGTTAGGGAACTCCCTAGGCGGAAGCAGCGGTTGCTGAGTGATTGAAGCGGAGGAATGAATGGGAACCTAAGAGCTAGAGAGTTTATTAGGATACAGGTGCATGAAGTAACCCAAATAACACTCTGGGGTTTCAGAGCATAGGGATAGGAATCCCCACACACAAGTGCAGACTTCGATAAAAGCGTTGCCATTATAATGTTAGTGGTTCAGCTTTTGCTTAAAGGGCCACTAAACCCTACATTTTTCTTTCATGATTCAGACTGAGAATACAATTTTAAGCAGCATTCCAATTTACTTCTATTATCTAATTTGCTGCAATCTTTAGATATCCTTTGTTAAAGAAATAGCAATGCACATTGGTGAGCCAATCACATGAGGCATCTATGTGCAGCCACCAATCAGAAGCTACTGAGCATATCTAGATATGCTTTTCAGGAAAGAATATCAAGAGAATTAAGCAAATTAGATATTAGAAGTAAATTAGAAAGTTGTTTAAAATGGTATTCTCTATCTGAATAAATAAAGAAAAAAATTGGGTTTAATGTCCCTTTAAGGGGACATGATGAAATACGTTGAGATTGTATTAAATGCTTAATTATGCATAGTAAAAATGCAATCTATTTATATTACTTATTTTGCCTGTTTTCTTGTAATTTAACTCTGAAGTGTCACGTGTGAGGTTTTTAATTATGACAATTGATTATGATAATTGGAAGCAGACACTGCAGACTTCAGAATGCCTAATTCTGCAACATATGTGTCTATGGTTGCCATCCGTTCCATAAAAATACCGGACAACCTAGGTGACTGGGCACAGGTGGTAGGTGGGATCACACCATGTCCCCCTATAAGCTCAACCTTAGGGCCCATCCTTGATCCCAGCATGTATATATAAACAGGACTGGCTCAAGTTTTTGTGCTGCATGGGTCAGTGGATGCAATGACCCCCGTAGTAACATTGCTGATTAGCATATCAACCTACTAGCCTGGCCGCTGACCTTACTAAGCTTTCCTGCCTACCGTTATGCAAGCAATGCTATTCACAATTGTGCAACACGTGCAAAGGAGGTAATGGAAGAGATGCACTTGTCCCACCTTGATGTCGCCCCTGACCAGTTCTGTGTCTTTGTGCATGATGAGGTTATGCTGCTGGGAGCCTGTAACTTCCCCCACGGAGACAGAGAGCAGGAGTGGTCTTGGTCTGACAGTGACCATCGGACTCAGTCACTGAAGTGCTGCCACTTGTCAAGTGCTGCCCAAGTCCGTTGGACCTTCTTGCTCCCACGGTTGAACATGTTTTGTATATATATTTAACAACTGAGCAGTCATTTTATCCCCTTGGTTGCTAGTAACACATGTATGTAGTAGTGATTTGACCCCTTAATTGCCAGGAGCACACACATAGCGACGTTTAACAACCATGGCTGCCTGTATCACATAATAGAAAATTCACAATGTTACTTTTTTTTTGGCCATATTTGTAATAGAGGCATAGGAGGCCTTTTACATTTAGCTGAAACTTAGGGGGCTTTAAAATACTGGACATTTAAGTGTCCAGCATTTTTGTATAAATTGTACTGGACAGCCTGTTAAAATACTGGACTGTCCATTTAAATAATGGATACCTGGCAACCATATATGTGTCCCTAATTGGCCTTAGCAGGGGGATTAGATAAGGTACGGCAAAACATTTATGCTAACAAAATGACAGTGGCAAGCCTTGACAGTAACAAGTCTGTATTGGCGCCTCCAATCCAAATATGGCAAGGTTTAGATGGGATAGTCTAGCCACTGAAAGACAGTTGCAGCATACAAGCCATGCATATTGGCTGCTATAATAATTTATTGTAGCATTACACATCTATTGTAATTCCAAAGTGTTGTATGTCCTTTCTATGTTCAGGAGTAATTTGCAGAAGCACTTCTTTACAGTAAGGGTAATTAATTCATGGAATAAACTTCCACAAGAGGTGGTAATGACAAACACTGTGGGGGACTCAAGTATGCCTGGGATAAACATAAGGCTATCCTATGAACTAGATAAGTTTATACTTTTAGGAATTATTGGACAAACTTGTTGGGCCTATGGTTCTTATCTGCTGTCAGATACTCCAGATAGTCCAGTATTTCAGTTGGCTATCCAGTGAAATGTATGTAAATTGATTGGGCCTGATCTGAGGTCTGATATGGGCAAACCGCTGACTGGAGATTCAGGATCATTGGTCTTATCTGAGTTCCAATTAGAGTTTGTTATTGAAAGGGATTGTGGGCAGTGGGATCTATGAGAAAGATGGCTGACTCTGATTTAATGCAATCAGAGGTCTGATCACAACTTCACCTGGCTTTTTCTCCCAATAAATGGCTTTCAATTCAGTATTTCTATAAATGGTAATCGGCAGCCTTATAAATTCCTAATCACACAAAATGGACCAGGGTTCCAAGGAAGGCCAGTCTGGGAAATATTGCCTGATGTTATACACTAGCTTAGCAGGTTAATGCCAAATATGGAACTTTAGTCTCTTATCAGTATTAAGAAGGTTATATTTATATAACGGTGTATGTTTATTTAAGAAAGTAACACTGGTTCTATAAACTACATCTCCTTTAGTACAATTGGTTCTTAGTGGTAAATAAAACCAATGTGATTCATTACTCAGTGTTGAAAGGTAGGTGTGGTAATTTTATGGTGTGGGTAACACCTCATATCTTTATGCAGAGCCAATGATTTTAGCAAGCGTTTCACCTGAATTAATCTCGGAAAACTGGTTTCACAAGGCACGTTTTTCCTATTTTTTCACAATAAGTAAAATATCATTGTAGTTTATTAAGTGTAAGAATGGTCCGCAGGTCCAAAAATGCGTATTAATGAGATATTTTAGTTCCCTTTTCTTAATATGTGATTATCCCTGATTGACTGTCATATCCTTATCTGGCGCAGGAAAGTACTGTATGTAGGTTTCTAACATTAGCTATGTGATTAGCACCCTTAGTAGAGGTTAAACACATAGACCTAGATTACAAGTGTGGAGCAATCAATAGAACAAAGTGCGCAATCCATATAGTGACCCTGCTCTAAGAATAGAGCACAATCTGGTATTACAAGTGAATGGTAAAAAAGATTTACTAGAGAATCTCAACGTGGCCAATATTTTTTTAGCTAGCCCAATACTTTCAATGAATAGCACAGGGTACGCTATCATTGCTCATATTAACGCAAAACATAATAGCACTGGAAAACTTAGTGGAAACCTAAAGTGTTAATGCTTGAATATATGAATAACAAAACAGATGTATAATATACAGGGCCGCCATCAGGGAGTGACAGGGGCGACTCCTGTCAGGGGCCCAATGGGCCAGGGGGGCCCCATGAGGCAAGAACTAAAAAAAAAAATATAATATTTTTTTTAAAATTTTGGCAGCCACCAGTGGGTACTACAGCAGAGTGCTAATTGAGCATGAGAAATGTTATTACAAGGAGTAAAGTATTAGCATTTGAGAGGATTTCTGAGTGTGCACTAAACCACTATGCACAGTGTGAGACAGACTTGGCGCTTTGTTTGTACAGTGTGTGCCTGAGTCAGACGACAGATCACTTTAATTTGCAGAGGAGGTAGGACTTACTACAGTATGACAACTTCAGTGTGGTAGTAGTTGTTTGGTGGGGCCAGGGGTCCATAAAAACAATTTTTTTTTAGCAGCAGTGTATTTATGATTATTTGACAATGCTGTAGAAATTCTATATTTAAAACCATGCAGAAATGTTTCCTCCTCAATACACAAATGGTAGGTGCCCTTTTGGCAGATATGCATTTTTTTATTTATATATATATATATTACATTCCAGTTTACTGCCCCTTTATGCAAGGACTTTCCAGATGCAAGGAGGCATTTTATCTAAGATTTTTTACATCTCCATAAAATGTTATACTCTCAGACTAAGATTGTTCAGTGTTTCAAATGAGACAGGTTAACTTAAAACTGTCCAGTTTACACTACAGCTGACTTAATTTTGAAATACATACCAACAAGCCTATATCCTGCATTTAACCAGATCTAATGGTATGAGTACCACAGCTTATGGTTTCACCAAGACCATATAGAGTACAGCATTTTCAAAATCCATAAGTACAGCTGACAGATCATGGGAACATTTGTACACTATATTTGAAGTGGTGCTCTTGGTTGGGGAAAATGGGGAAAAAACAAACATATGTCAACCTTTTAAAAGTACTTTTCTTCATCTAGCTATCTACCCAGATCATTAATGTACAATTTTGAATTCACAGAATTATTTTTGTTTACACATTTACAAATATGATTCTTTAAAAAGTGATCTTTTAATTTCTGCAATTTTTTTTATCATGCATGTCACACACTGTTGATTTAGGGGATGAAAGGTGCATAAATGTTTCCTCCTGTGAGTGTTTCTGTGGGTGTCTGTGTTTATGTCTTTGTGCTTTGGTTTGTGTCTCTATGAGTGTGTATGTATTTTTTCTGTGGGTCTCTCTGTGAGGGTGGGTGTGTATGTCTTTGTGCATTTTCTGTGAATGTCTGTGAGGGTGTGTGCATATGTCTTTGAGCTTTTTCTATGGGTGTCTCTGTGAGGGTGAGGGTATGTTTGTATTTGTGTATTTTCTCTGGATCCCTCTGTGAGGGTGGGTGTGTATGTCTGTGTTTTCTATGGATGTCTCTGTGAGGGTGTGTGTGTGTGTATGTATATACGTCTGTGTTTTCTGTGGATGTCTCTGTGAGGGTGTGTGTGTGTGGGTGTATGTATGTCTGTGTTTTCTGTGGATGTCTCTGTGAGGGTATGTGTTTTCTATGGGTGTCTCTGTAAGGGTGTGTGTATGTTTTTGTGTGTTTTCTGTGGATGTCTGTGTGTATGTGTGTGTATGTCTTTGTGTGTTTTCTGTGAGTGTCTCTGTTTGTGTATGTCTTTGTGTGTTTTCTGAGGCTGTCTCTGTCGGTGTTTCCTTGGGTGTATGTGCAAGTTTGAGTTTGTGTTTGTGTGTGTGTGTCCATTGTCTGTTCCTTTTTAGGAAATTTTGACCTTACTACTGATTATTCACATCTTTCTACAGACTTTGAGACTAATGAGATCTTTACGAAAGTCACCAATCCACCATTTAACCTTTAAATTATTGTTTAGGCAGTTCAGGGCCCTTCCTTTCAGCCACTGCATGCTGTTGTCATCATTTAGTTGGCATGTTCCTTTACAAAAAGATAATCAGAACTCCATATTTTGTTTTCTAAATCTCCTTTTTTTTTTTTTACAAAACTGTAGTCTACCTCATTAATTGTCAGGTCAATGTAAACAAGGGCTGAGTGTCTGTTTGGGTGTCTGTGTCTGAGTGTGTTTCTTTTCAGGTCAATGTAAACAAGGGCTGAGTGTCTGTTTGGGTGTCTGTGTCTGAGTGTCTTTCTTTTCGTGTCTGCTAGAGTGTCTATATGTGAATCCTTATGTGTAAGTGTGTGTGTGTGTTTCAGTGTATGAGTGTGTCTGTAAACTTAGCTAGGGTTAGTGCAGTGATTCATAACCATCCCAGGACAGACTGTTTCGTGGTTTTTGCCACTCATCAGCTGGGAGAAGGTTAGAATCACTGCTGGGTGAAGTTGATTCCGGGCAGAATACAACAACATTTTAAATTAGGGGGAGATAAAAGGCGAGTTTAAAATCCTCCATTACGCACAAAATATAGAAAAAATAACTCATTGTGTAGTTCATTAACAAATCTAGACAGGCCAGAGGCTTGTTTTCCCACAGAAAACCTCTGAATTACATTGTTATGAATCACTGCACTAACCCTAGCTAAGTTTATAAGATGTGTGAACAGCGATACTTTGGCGTAAAGGGAACCTGCTGAAAAGCAGACTGAAGTAAAAAGGTGTGTCATTGTGTACGTAATTTGCATAGCTTACCCAGAATCCTTTGCTGCATTGGAAACAATGTAATTCAGAGGTTTTCTGTGGGAAAACAAGCCTCTGGCCTGTCTAGATTTGTTAATGAACTACACAATGAGTTACTTTATATATATATATATATATATATATATATATACACACACACACATATACATATTACATTTAATATATAGTTTTTTTCATTGAAATAAATGTTTTAACAGTATATGACAAGGGTGTTGGGGTATGGTATATGACAAGGTGTTGGACTAGGAAGGGCTGAAAGGTGTATATGTATATATGTATTTGTATATGTTTAGATGTGTGTACAAATGCATATACACCTTTGAGTCCTTTCCAGTCCAACACTTTGTCATACACCATATCCCTTTAAATTATTGTCAAAATATGTTTCTCAATAAAAAATATTATTGAAGAACTCCACTATTTGTCCTTCAGCTGATCCCAGCTTCGCCTTTCGCACTTCTAACACATTACTTCAAACTTGTAATATAAGCACAAAAATGAAAGCACTATTGATTTAACTTGAGCATCGGTAGCGCACAATAGCGCTAATATTTTTGAGCTCCACTTGTAATTTAGGCCATAGTAAGAAAGAAAATTAATTAAAAAATAAAATGCTTTAATTAACCCTTTTGCTGCTAAGCCTTTTATCACTGCAGTGCTGAGCCAATTTTGAGCTTTTGCAAGTCAAATTTCAGTAAATGACCCACACAAACTATATATTGTTTTTTTTTACAAGCCCAGCTGATTCACAATATATCATTTTTACATTAATAGTTTTTTTCTGAGATTTTAGTAAATAAATCTGAAAATGACTAAGTGACCACTGCTATTACTGTGATCACCTTACTAAATTCTCATCATGGTTAGCGACATGTGAAACAGGGCCAGACTGGGAAACCAGACTGGCCCTGGAAATGTTAGAAGACCAGCCCCCACCCCTCCCGGACCCAGGCCCTGCCCCTCCCGGACCCAGACCCCTCTTATTTCAGAGTTAAATTTAAGGAAAGCAAGGGAAAAAATATTGAAAATACATTTAAAATTAAAATGTAAAATATACAAGTTTTATACTCTGCACACAAATTTTCATTGGTTTTCTTAGTGATCACCTGACTATATAGACAAAATTCATATATTTTTTTGAGAGAGGGACCTGCCTACTAGAAAATAAACTTTATTAGGAGTCTCTACACATACCAGATTTTTTTATTGCACATTCCCAAGCAAATCCCCATGTGTCTTTCCACTTTATTTTTTTGTGTGGTACTGCATGAGATTCTCTTTAAAATGAGGGGTCTTGGAGTTTTGTAGCTGCAATTGGAGCTGAGATTGAGCGGTTTGAAGAACCTTACCCATCCAGCTTCCTTGTGTCAGGGTGAAAGGAATCAGACTGAGACGAGAAGTGCAAAAATAATCACACATTTATTAATAGCAAAAAATAATAAAAGGTCCACAAGTCAAATAAGAAGCCAGGAGTCAAAACCAGAGCTGGTCAGGAGTGAAAGCGAATAGTCAGACGAGCCGAGTCAGGAGCCAAAGCGAGTAGTCAGACAAGCCAGTATCAGGAACAAGGAGAACAGCAGAGTCAGGAACAAGCCAGGGATCAGGAACCAGAAGGGACGTCAGACAGCCAGGTAATACACAGGAACTCTCACAAACAGGTCTGAGGCAACGCAAGGGCAAAGCATACTGAACAGAGGCCCTTTAAATAATAAGTGATGACATCACAATTCTGAGACTGCAACCTGTCTCACATGGATGATGTACACCAGTCTGGCCATAAAAGGGCATGCAGGAAATGAGCAGCATCACACACTATGCACCAGAGTCAGCAAGAGAGGTGAGTAAAATGGCTGCCAGCAGCACATGGCAAACAAAGCAGGGAAAAAACCCTGACAGTACCCTCCCCTCAATGACCCCTCCCCTGCAGGAGGACAAAAGGCTTATTTGGTCAAACGGGCATGGAAGGTACGGAGGAGGGCGGGAGCATGAACATCAGAGGAGGGAATCCATGAACGCTCCTCCGGACCATAACCCCTCCAGTGAACCAAATACTGTACGCGGCCCCTAGACATACAAGAGTCAATAATTCTGCTGACCTCATATTCTTAATGGTTGTCAACAAAGATAGGATGGGGACGAGGCAACACAGTGGTAAACCGATTACAAACCAATGGTTTCAAGAGGGAGACATGAAAAACATTGGAGATGCGCATTGCAGGAGGAAGGTCAAGAGCGTAGGCCACAGGATTGACCCGTTGGAGTATTCGAAAAGGACCAACATTACGGGGAGCCAGTTTATTGGAAGGCACATGAAGGTTCAAGTTGCGGGAGGACAGCCAAACCGTGTCACCAACCTGGTAGGAAGGCGCGGGCAGACGCCTACGATCAGCCTGGAACTTTTGGCACTGCATAGAACAATGAAGGAAATTCTGAATCTGCACCCACGTGGAACAGAGTTGCCAGAGATGCTCCTCCAAAGCCAGAATACCCTGAGACATGAATGAATTGGGCAACAAGGATGGTTGAAACCCATAATTTGCCATGAACGGGGATAACGTGGAGGAAGCATTAATAGCACTATTATAAGCAAACTCTGTCCAAGGTAACAGTTCAGACAAATTATTGTGGTAATCTGAGACATAGCAATGGAGGAACTGTTTCAGAGCTTGATTAGACCGTTCCGCAGCCCCATTGGATTGAGGGTGATATGCTGAGGAGAAGGAAAGCTGGATACCGGGCAAAAATTGAAGCAAGCTCCTGAGTGGTTGGCACCATAAAGAAAACAGTATTGCCATTGGAAACAGGATGCTCGACAATGAAGCCCATGGAAAGATGTGTCCAAGGATGCTCACCATTAGCAATAGGTTGAACAAGACCCACTGGAAGATGTTGAAGAGTCTTTTTCTATGCACAAAGTGAGCAGGAGGCAACATACGCAGCAACATTAGAGCAAAGACCTGGCCACCAGAATTGTCGAGTGACAGACCAAATCATTTGGTTCTTGCCTGGGTGACCTGCGGCTTTAGGATATTGGTAAGTTTGCAGTAGTTTAGTTCGATGATTCTTAGGAACAAAACACTTACCACTAGGTTTCTCAGGCAGTGCATTGGTTTGTGCAGCCAGGATCTCCTCCCCCAATGGAGAAGTCAAATTAGTACGTATGGTAGTCAAAATATGGTCAGGAGGTATAACTGGAGTAGGTACAGACTCCTTCTTGGACAGAGGTGAAAATTGACGAGAGAGGGCATTAGCCCTAACATTCTTACTACCTGGTAGGTAGGAGACCACATAATTAAACCGAGACAAAAATAGCACCCATCTGGCCTGTCGGAGATTTTTGCTTCAGATAGATAAGTTAAATTCTTGTGGTCAGTAAGAATGAGCACTGGTACGCTAGTACCCTCGAGAAGATGCCTCCATTCCTTGAGTGCCAAAATTTTGGCCAGTAATTCCCTGTTGCCAATTTCATAATTGCACTCCGCTGGAGACAATTTCTTAGAGAAGAAACCGCACGGATGCAAGGAACCGTCAGGTGTAGGACGTTGAGACAAGAGGGCACCTACTCCAGTCTCAGACGCATCAACCTCAAGAACGAAAGGCAGGGCAGGGTTAGGATGAGCCAGAACTGGAGCGGCAGCAAAGGCAGTCTTAAGACTATCAAAGGCCTTAATGGCAGTAGGTGCCCAATGGAGTGGATCATTCTCTTTACGGGTCATGTCTGTGATAGGTTTGACCAAGGAAGAAAAGTTTTTAATAAACTTTCTATAGTAATTGGCGAACCCCATGTAACATCAGAACGATGAGCCTCAAGCGTGGGTGAGTGTATGAGGATGTTGTCTAAATACACCACAACACACTGTTGCAAAATATCTCATATGACATCATTAATAAATTTGTGGAAAACAGCAGGAACATTACATAGGCCAGAGGGCATTACAAGATACTCATAATGCCCGCACCTGGTGTTAAATGCTGTTTTCCATTTGTGGCCCTCCTTGATCCTAACGAGTACGCTCCTCTTAAATCAAGTTTAGAAAAGACCGTAGCTCCCTTGAGGCGGTCAAAGAGTTCCGTAATGAGCGGAATAGGGTAAGCATTCTTAATGGTAAGACGATTAAGACCCCTATAATCGATGCATGGTCTTATCTCGCCACCCTTTTTCTTCACAAAGAAGAATCCAGCCCCAGCAGGAAAACAGGATTTGCGGATTATCCCCCACGACAGAGCATCGGCAACATACTCCTCCATAGCACAATTCTCCCCAACAGACAGTGGGTAAACCCGGCCCTGAGGAGGAATGGCTCCGGGTTGCAGGTCTATGGCACAATCGTAAGACCGGTGAGGAGGCAACGTACCGGCATGCACCTTGTCAAAAACGTCTAGGAACACTCGGTACTCCTCTGGCAATTGAGATACCGAAGAAGTGCACAAAACTTTGTGGAAATACATTACTGAAACCATGACAAAAATTCGGACCTGCACCAGTCGAGACTGGGATTGTGCTTTTGGAGCCAGGGATAACCCAGAACAACTGGAAAATGCAGAAAATTTATCACCTGAAACTGGAGGGTTTCAAAACGGAGAGCCACAACAGCCATGGATAACGGAGCGGTCTAGTGAGTAACGAGTGCAGGCTGAAGGGGCCTGCCATCAATGGCCTCAATAGAAAGTGGAATGGACCGAGGCAAAACAGGAATGGAGTGCTTTGATGCAAAAGCACTGTCAATGAAATAGCCCGCAGCACCAGAGTCAACAAGAGCCTGGGTGACTATGGAGTCCACCCAGGAAAGGACAACTGTGACCAAAGGTTTCTCATTTAGCGGTTCTGGGGACAAGGATAAACCACCCAAGGTCTGCCCCTGACAGGAAATTAGGTGTGAGCGTTTTTCCGTCCATGTAGGACAAGACTTCAAAAGGTGGCCCTGTAACCCACAATAGAGGCAGAGCCCCTCCCTCTTCCTAAAGGCCCTCTCTGCCGCAGAGAGACACGTGAATCCCAACTGCATCGGCTCAGCAGTACCTGGTGACTCAGGACCAGGAGGCATGGGAGGAGAGGGAGGCATGGGTGGGAACAAACACGTAGGAGACAACAGAACAGGAGGCTTCCGCAAGCGCTCCTTGAAAGAGGGCCTCTCTCTGAGTCTGATGTCAATTAGGATTAAAAAAGACACCAATGCCTCGAGATCCTCTGGTAAATCTCTGACAGCAACTTCATCTTTAATCGCATCAGAGAGCCCATAAAAGAAGGCGGCAACAAGGGCTTCATTTTTCCAACCTACCTCTGCGGCAAGCGTATGGAACTCAATGGCATAATGAGCAACAGATCTCGTACCTTGCTGAATGGACATGAGTCATTTAGCAGCAGAGGAAGAGTGAGCCGGAACATCAAATACCCTTCGAAAGGAGGCCACAAATTCAGGGTAAATTGAAATCACAGGTTTATTAGTCTTCCACAAGGGATTAGCAAGAACTGTGTCAGAGAGTAACGAAATCCCACCTTAGCTCTGTCAGAGGAAACACCTGAGGTAATATTTCAAAGTAAATGCCCACCTGGTTCAAAAACCCTCAGCACTGAATAGGATCACCTCCATATCGCTGAGGTAGAGGTGCAGAACCAGACATGCTCCTGGTAGGACTAGGTGCAGCAGCGGAAACAGGAGCAGCCATAACTTGCGGAACATTTTGGTCCAAATGTGCAGTGCAAGTCAGCAGGGTTTGCAGGGCTAGTGCAAATTGATCCAAGCGGTGATCCTGTTCATCCATCCTGGAAATGATGGTAGGTAAAGGTGGATTATTAGCACCATCCATATTCATGGCCCTTGCATAATGTCATGGTGCCAGGAATCAGACTGAGACGAGAAGTGCAAAAATAACCACACATTTATTAATAGCAAAAAATAATAAAAAAGTCCACAAGTCAAATAACAAGCCAGGAGTCAAAACCAAAGCTGGTAGTCAGATGAGTCGAGTCAGGAGCCAAAGCGAATAGTCCGATGAGCTGGTATCAGGAACAAGGAGAACAGCAGAGTCAGGAACAAGCCAGGGATCAGGAACCAGGAGGGACGTCAGACAGCCAGGTAATACACAGGAACTCTCACAAACATGTCTGAGACAATGCAAGGGCAAAGCATACTGAACAGAGGCCCTTTAAATAATAAGTGATGACATCACAATTCTGAGACTGAAACCTGTCTCACATGGATGATGTACACCAGTCTGGCCATAAAAGGGCATGCAGGAAATGAGTAGCATCACACACTATGCACCAGAGTCAGCAAGAGAGGTGAGTAAAATGGCTGCCAGCAGCACATGGCAAACAAAGCAGGGAAAAAACCCTGACACCTTGCAGCTAAAGTGAGCTTCCTGGTTGTGCCCTCTTTGTGGGGTCACACCTGCATATGTGATGACATCACATGACATCACCAGTAGTGATGTCGCGAATAGTTCGCCGGCGAATAGTTCCCGGGGAACATAGCATGTTCGCATTCGCTGCGGTGGGCGAACATATGTGATGTTCGATCCGCCCCCTATTCGTCATCATTGAGTAAACTTTGACCCTGTATCTCACAGTCTGCAGACACATTCCAGCCAATCAGCAGCAGACCCTCCCTCCCAGACCCTCCCAGCTCCTGAACAGCAGCCATTCTAGATTCATTCGGAAGCTGCATTGTTAGTGAGAGGAGGGACATTGTAGCTGCTGGGGTTTAATGGGGAAATTGATAGCTAGGCTAGTGTATTCAGTGTCCACTACAGTCCTGAAGGACTCATCTGATCTCTGCTATAAGCACAGCACCCCAAAAAGCCCTTTTTAGGGCTAGAACATCATTTTTTCCCTGTGTAATCTAATTGCAGTTGCCTGCCAGCCAAGCCACTTGCCCAGTGCCACCACTCATATCTGGTGTAACAGTAGTGTAAATTAAAAAAAAAAAAACTTTTTTGACTGTGAAACATCAGTCTGCTAGTGTAATCTAATTGCAGTTGCCTGCCAGCGTGTGTGCCAGGCCCACTTGCCCAGTGCCACAACACTCATATCTGGTGTAACAGTAGTGTAAAAATTTTTTAAAAAACTTTTTTGACTGTGAAACATCAGTCTGCTAGTGTAATCTAATTGCAGTTGCCTGCCTGCCAGCGTGTGTGCCAGACCCACTTGCCAACTAGTGCCACCACTTATATCTGGTGTAACAGTAGTGTAAATTTAAAAATATATATATTTTTTGACTGTGAAACATCAGTCTGCTTGTGTAATCTAATTGCAGTTGCCTGCCTGCCAGCGTGTGTGCCATGCCCACTTGCCCAGTGCCACCACTCATATCTGGTGTAACAGTAGGGTAAATGTAAAAAAAAAAAAATTTTGACTGTGAAACATCAGTCTGCTAGTGTAATCTAATTGCAGTTGCCTGCCTGCCAGCGTGTGTGCCAGGCCCACTTGCCCACTGCCACCACTCAAATCTGGTGTAACAGTAGTGTAAATTAAAAAAAAAAAACTTTTTAGACTATGAAACATCAGTCTGCTAGTGTAATCTAATTGCAGTTGCCTGCCTGCCAGCGTGTGTGCCAGGCTCACAGCGTATACTGTGCCCACTTGCCCAGTGCCCCCACTCATATCTGGTGTAACAGTAGTGTAAATTAAAAAAAAAAAACTTTTTTGACTGTGAAACATCAGTCTGCTTGTGTAATCTAATTGCAGTTGCCTGCCTGCCAGCGTGTGTGCCAGGCTCACAGCGTATACTGTGCCCACTTGCCCAGTGCCACCACTCATATCTGGTGTAACAGTAGTGTGAATTTAAAAACAAAAAACTTTTTGGACTGTGAAACATCAATCTGCTTTTTTATGTCAGGCTCACAGCGTATACTGTGCCCACTTGCCCAGTGCCACCACTCATATCTTGTTTAATAGTAGTGTAAGTGTACATTTAAAAACAATAAAAACTTTTTGGACTGTGAAACATCAGTCTGCTTTTTTGTTTCAGCCTCACAGCTTACACTGGGCCCACTTGCCCAGTGCCACCACTTATATCTTGTTTAATAGTAGTGTAAGTGTACATTTAAAAACAAAAAAACTTTTTGCACTGTGAAACATCAGTCTGCTTTTTTGTTTCAGGCTCACAGCTTATACTGGGCCCACTCGCCCAGTGCCACCACTCATATCTTGTTTAATAGTAGTGTAAGTGTACATTTAAAAAAATAAAAACTTTTTGGACTGTGAAACATCAGTCTGCTTTTTTGTGTCAGGCTCACAGCGTATACTGTGCCCACTTGCCCAGTGCCACCACTCATATCTTGTTTAATAGTAGTGTAAGTGTACATTTAAAAAAATAAAAACTTTTTGTAATGTGAAACATCAGTCTGCTTTTTTGTGTCAGGCTCACTGCATATACTGTGCCCACTTGCCCAGTGCCACCACTCATATCTTGTTTAATAGTAGTGTAAGTGTACATTTAAAAACAAAAAAAACTTTTTGGACTGTGAAACATCAGTCTGCTTTTTTGTTTCAGGCTCACAGCTTATACTGGGCCCAATTGCCCAGTGCCACCACTCATATCTTGTTTAATAGTAGTGTAAGTGTACATTTAAAAACAAAAAAAACTTTTTGGACTAGGAAACATCAGTCTGCTTGTGTAATCTAATTGCAGTTGCCTGCCTGCCAGCTTGTGTGCCAGGCTCACAGCGTATACTGTGCCCACTTCCCAGTGCCACCACTCATATCTGGTGTAACAGTAGTGTAAATTTAAAAACAAAAAACTTTTTGGACTGTGAAACATCAATCTGCTTTTTTATGTCAGGCTCACAGCGTATACTGTGCCCACTTGCCCAGTGCCACCACTCATATCTTGTTTAATAGTAGTGTAAGTGTACATTTAAAAACAATAAAAACTTTTTGGACTGTTAAACATCAGTCTGCTTTTTTGTTTCGGCCTCACAGCTTACACTGGGCCCACTTGCCCAGTGCCACCACTTATATCTTGTTTAATAGTAGTGTAAGTGTACATTTAAAAACAAAAAAACTTTTTGGACTGTGAAACATCCGTCTGCTTTTTTGTTTCAGGCTCACAGCTTATACTGGGCCCACTCGCCCAGTGCCACCACTCATATCTTGTTTAATAGTAGTGTAAGTGTACATTTAAAAAAATAAAAACTTTTTGGACTGTGAAACATCAGTCTGCTTTTTTGTGTCAGGCTCACAGCGTATACTGTGCCCACTTGCCCAGTGCCACCACTCATATCTTGTTTAATAGTAGTGTAAGTGTACATTTAAAAAAATAAAAACTTTTTGTAATGTGAAACATCAGTCTGCTTTTTGGTTTCAGGCTCACAGCGTATACTGTGCCCACTTGCCCAGTGCCACCACTCATATCTTGTTTAATAGTAGTGTAAGTGTACATTTAAAAACAAAAAAAAACTTTTTGGACTGTGAAACATCAGTCTGCTTTTTTGTTTCAGGCTCACAGCTTATACTGGGCCCACTCGCCCAGTGCCACCACTCATATCTTGTTTAATAGTAGTGTAAGTGTACATTTAAAAACAATAAAAACTTTTTGGACTGTGAAACATCAGTCTGCTTTTTTGTTTCAGGCTCACAGCTTATACTGGGTCCACTCGCCCAGTGCCACCACTCATATCTTGTTTAATAGTAGTGTAAGTGTACATTTAAAAAAATAAAAACTTTTTGGACTGTGAAACATCAGTCTGCTTTTTTGTGTCAGGCTCACAGCGTATACTGTGCCCACTTGCCCAGTGCCACCACTCATATCTTGTTTAATAGTAGTGTAAGTGTACATTTAAAAAAATAAAAACTTTTTGGACTGTGAAACATCAGTCTGCTTTTTTGTGTCAGGCTCACAGCGTATACTGTGCCCACTTGCCCAGTGCCACCACTCATATCTTGTTTAATAGTAGTGTAAGTGTACATTTAAAAACAAAAAAAACTTTTTGGACTGTGAAACATCAGTCTGCTTTTTTGTTTCAGGCTCACAGCTTATACTGGTCCCACTTGCCCAGTGCCACCACTCATATCTTGTTTAATAGTAGTGTAAGTGTACATTTAAAAACAATAAAAACTTTTTGGACTGTGAAACATCAGTCTGCTTTTTTGTGTAAAGCTCACAGCGTATACTGTGCCCACTTGCCCAGTGCCACCACTCATATCTTGTTTAATAGTAGTGTAAGTGTACATTTAAAAAAATAAAAACTTTTTGGACTGTGAAACATCAGTCTGCTTTTTTGTGTCAGGCTCACAGCTTATACTGGGTCTACTCGCCCAGTGCCACCACTCATATCTTGTTTAATAGTAGTGTAAGTGTACATTTAAAAAAATAAAAACTTTTTGGACTGTGAAACATCAGTCTGCTTTTTTGTTTCAGGCTCACGGCTTATACTGGGCACACTTGCCCAGTGCCACCACTCATATCTTGTTTAATAGTAGTGTAAGTGTACATTTAAAAACAATAAAAACTTTTTGGACTGTGAAACATCAGTCTGCTTTTTTGTGTCAAGCTCACAGCGTATACTGTGCCCACTTGCCCAGTGCCACCACTCATATCTTGTTTAATAGTAGTGTAAGTGTACATTTAAAAACAAAAAAAACTTTTTGGACTGTGAAACATCAGTCTGCTATTTTGTTTCAGGCTCATAGCTTATACTGGGCCCACTTGCCCAGTGCCACCACTCATATCTTGTTTAATAGTAGTGTAAGTGTACATTTAAAAAAATAAAAACTTTTTGGACTGTGAAACATCAGTCTGCTTTTTCGTGTCAGGCTCACAGCGTATCCTGTGCCCACTTGCCCAGTGCCACCACTCATATCTTGTTTAATAGTAGTGTAAGTGTACATTTAAAAACACAAAAAACTTTTTGGACTGTGAAACATCAGTCTGCTTTTTTGTTTCAGGCTCACAGCTTATACTGGGCCCAATTGCCCAGTGCCACCACTCATATCTTGTTTAATAGTAGTGTAAGTGTACATTTAAAAACAAAAAAAACTTTTTGGACTGGGAAACATCAGTCTGCTTTTTTGTTTCAGGCTCACAGCTTATAATGGGCCCACTTGCCCAGTGCCACCACTCATATCTTGTTTAATAGTAGTGTAAGTGTACATTTAAAAAAATAAAAACTTTTTGGACTGTGAAACATCAGTCTGCTTTTTTGTGTCAGGCTCACAGCGTATACTGTGCCCACTTGCCCAATGCCACCACTTATATCTTGTTTAATAGTAGTGTAAGTGTACATTTAAAAAAAATAAAAACTTTGTGGACTGTGAAACATCAGTCTGCTTTTTTGTGTCAAGCTCACAGCGTATACTGTGCCCACTTGCCCAGTGCCACCACTCATATCTTGTTTAATAGTAGTGTAAGTGTATATTTTAAAAAATAAAAACTTTTTGGACTGTTAAACATCAGTCTGCTTTTTTTGTGTCAGGCTCACAGCGTATACTGTGCCCACTTGCCCAGTGCCACCACTCATATCTTGTTTAATAGTAGTGTAAGTGTACATTTAAAAACAAAAAAAACTTTTTGGACTGTGAAACATCAGTCTGCTTTTTTGTTTCAGGCTCACAGCTTATACTGGGTCCACTCGCCCAGTGCCACCACTCATATCTTGTTTAATAGTAGTGTAAGTGTACAATTAAAAAAATAAAAACTTTTTGGACTGTGAAACATCAGTCTGCTTTTTTGTGTCAGGCTCACAGCGTATACTGTGCCCACTTGCCCAGTGCCACCACTCATATCTTGTTTAATAGTAGTGTAAGTGAACATTTAAAAAAATAAAAACTTTTTGTAATGTGAAACATCAGTTTGCTTTTTTGTGTCAGGCTCACAGCGTATACTGTGCCCACTTGCCCAGTGCCACCACTCATATCTTGTTTAATAGTAGTGTAAGTGTACATTTAAAAACAAAAAAAACTTTTTGGACTGTGAAACATCAGTCTGCTTTTTTGTTTCAGGCTCACAGCTTATACTGGGCCAAATTGCCCTGTGCCACCACTCATATCTTGTTTAATAGTAGTGTAAGTGTACATTTAAAAACAATAAAAACTTTTTGGACTGTGAAACATCAGTCTGCATTTTTGTTTCAGGCTCACAGCTTATACTGGGCCCACTAGCCCAGTGCCACCACTCATATCTTGTTTAATAGTAGTGTAAGTGTACATTTAAAAAAATAAAAGCTTTTTGGACTGTGAAACATCAGTCTGCTTTTTTGTGTCAGGCTCACAGCTTATACTGTGCCCACTTGCCCAGTGCCACCACTCATATCTTGTTTAATAGTAGTGCAAGTGTACATTTAAAAAAATAAAAACTTTTTGGAATGTGAAACATCAGTCTGCTTTTTTGTTTCAAGCTCACAGCGTATACTGTGCCCACTTGCCCAGTGCCACCACTCATATCTTGTTTAATAGTAGTGTAAGTGTACATTTAAAAACAAAAAAAACTTTTTGGACTGTTAAACATCAGTCTGCTTTTTTGTTTCTGGCTCACAGCTTATACTGGGCCCACTTGCCCAGTGCCACCACTCATATCTTGTTTAATAGTAGTGTAAGTGTATATTTAAAAAAATAAAAACTTTTTGGACTGTGAAACATCAGTCTGCTTTTTTGTGTCAGGCTCACAGCGTATACTGTGCCCACTTGCCCAGTGCCACCACTCATATCTTGTTTAATAGTAGTGTAAGTGTACATTTAAAAAAAATGACAGGCAGAGGCAGGCCACCACGCAGGTGCTGTGGTGGTCGTGGTGCTGTGATTCCCTTTGGCCCTAGAATAATGCCCAGTGTTCAGAGGCCATGTCCCATGAACTTGAAAAGTTCTGAGGAAATAGTTGACTTTATAACACAGGACACCCAATCTTCTATAGCTTCCGCTCCGAACCTTGACGCACCATCCTCCTCCAGCTTATCTTCGGGCACCTCTCAAGTTACCATTCGCTCGCCTGCCTGCCGTGATGATGATGATGCTGTACCCACTGCTGCTTTCGCTGCTGCTTCGCTTGTCAGATACAAGTGAAGCGGTTGATGATGACGATGCGTCCGTGGATGTCACGTGGGTGCCCGCTAGAAGAGAAGAAGAACAGGGGGAAAGTTCAGATGGGGAGACAGAGAGGAGGAGGAGACGAGTTGGAAGCAGGGGGAGGTCGTTGCAAGGAGCTAGTGGCACAGTCAGACAGCATGCATCGGCACCCGGGGTCAGCCAGACAGCACGCCAATCAACGCATGCTGTTGCCACCACCAGAATGCCGTCATCGCAGAGCTCAGCAGTGTGGTATTTTTTTTGTGTGTCTGCCTCTGACAACAGCGATGCCATTTGCAAACTGTGCCAAAAGAAACTGAGTCGTGGGAAGTCCAACACCCACCTAGGTACAACTGCTTTGCAAAGGCACATGATCACACATCACAAACGCCTATGGGATCAACACATGAGTAGAAGCAGCACACAAACTCAAAGCCGCCATCCTCCTCCTTGTCCAGCATCTTCAGCCACATCAACCACTACTGTCCTTCTTGCCCCCTCTCAACCATCCGCCACTCCGTCTCTCTTCCCACAGTCAGGTGTCTGTCAAGCACATGTTTGAGTGTAAGATGCCAATGTCACAAAGTCACTCCCTTGCCTGGCATCTGACAGCTGGCTTGTCTGAACTCTTAGCCTGCCAGCTCTTACCATACAAGCTGGTGGAGGCGTTCAAAAAATTTGTAGCTATTGGGACACCGCAGTGGAAGGTACCCGGACGAAATTTCTTTGCACAAAAGGCAATCCCCAACCTGTACTCGATTGTTCGAAAGGAATTAATGGCATGTCTGGCACACAGTGTTGGGGCAAGGGTCCATATGACCACTGATTGCTGGTCTGCAAAGCATGGTCAGGTCAGGTATATCACCTACACTGTGCATTGGGTAAACCTGCTGATGGCTGCCAAGCATGGAATGCGTGGCTCTGCAGAGGAGGAGTTGGTGACACCACCACGACTTGCAGGCAGGCCTGCTGCCACCTCCTCTACTCCTCCTACTCCATCCTCTTCCATAACCTCCTCGGCTGAGTCCTCTTCTGCTGCTGCGTCTTGCTCCACATCAACGGCACCCCCCAGCTCCGCAGGTACTATTCCACATCCCGGATACGGCAGTGTCACGTCGTCTGGGGGTTGACTTGCCTGAAAGCAGAGAGTCACACCGGACCAGCACTCCTGTCCGCCCTGAACGCACAGGTGGATCAGTGGCTGACTCCGCTCCAACTGGAGATCGGCAAAGTGGTTTCTGACAATGGAAGTAATTTGGTGGCGGCATTGAAATTGGGCAAGTTGACACATAAGTCGTGCATGGCACATGTGTGTAATCTGATCGTACAATGCTTTGTGCATAAGTACCCAGGCTTACAGGATATCCTGAAGCAGGCCAGGAAGGTGTGTGGCCATTTGAGGCGTTCCTACACGGCCATTGCGCACTTTTCCGATATCCAGCGGCGAAACAACATGCCAGTGAGGCGCTTGATTTGTGACAGCCCGACACGTGGAATTCAACACTCCTAATGTTCAACCACCTGCTCCAACAAGAAAAAGCCATTAACTAGTATTTGTATGACCTGGGTGCGTTGAATTTTTTTGCCACGTTACTGGACGCTCATGCGCAATGCCTGTAGGCTCATGCATCCTTTTGAGGAGGTGACAAACCTAGTCAGTCGCACCGAAGGCACCATCAGCGAAATCATACCATTTGTTTACTTCCTAGAGCGTGCCCTGTGAAGAGTGCTGGATCAGGCCGTAGATGAGCGTGAAGAGGAAGAGTTGTGGTCACCATCACCACCAGAAACAGCCTTATCAGCATCGCTTGCTGGACCAGCGGCAACGCTGGAAGAGGATTGTGAGGAAAAGGAGTCAGAGGAGGAATATGGCTTTGAGGAGGAGGAGGAAGACCAACCACAACAGGCATCCCAGGGTGCTCGTTGTCACCTATCTGGTACCCGTGGTGTTGTACATGGCTGGGGGGAAGAAGATACCTTCAGTGAGATCACTGAGGACAAGGAACGGGACATGAGTAGCTCGGCATCCAAACTTGTGCAAATGGGGTCTTTCATGCTGTCGTGCCTGTTGAGTGACCCTCGTATAAAAAAGCTGAAGGAGAACGACCTGTACTGGGTGTCCACGCTACTAGACCCCGGTATAAGCATAAAGTGCCTGAAATGTTACCGAATTACCACAAGTCGGAAAGGATGCAGCAGTTCCAAAATAAATTAAAAAGTATGCTTTACACAGCGTATAAGGGTGATGTCACAGCACAACGGGAATCTAACAGGGGAAGAGGTGAAAGTAATCCTCCGACTCCCACGACCACACCGGCAAGGACAGGCCGCTTTACAGACGTGTTGTTGATGGAGGACATGCAGAGCTTTTTAACTCCTATGCATCGCCGCAGCCCTTCGGGGTCCACCCTCAGAGAATGACTCGACCAACAGGTAGCAGACTACCTTGCCTTAACTTCAGATCTCAACACTCTGAGGAGTGATGAACCCCTTGAATACTGGGTGTGCAGGCTTGACCTGTGGCCTGAGCTATCCCAATTTGCGATAGAAATTCTGGCCTGCCCCGCTTCAAGTGTCCTGTCAGAAAGGACCTTCAGTGCAGCAGGAGGTATTGTCACTGAGAAGAGAAGTCGCCTAGGTCAAAAAAGTCTAGATTACCTCACCTTTATTAAGATGAATGAGGGATGGATCCGAAGGGACTGACATTGGGCGATACATTTGAGTAAAAAAGGCCTGATGAGAGGAGCTGCCTTGGGCAAAAAATGGTCCAGACGGTGCTGTATTTTATCTTCGAATGCCGAATGACTTGCGTGACTTATCCGCCACCAACTATGGTTCAAGCCGCAATGTTTTAGGGCTTTTTCTGCCTGGGAAACAAACATCAATTATTCTGGCCACTGCTACAGCAGCGGCTGCAACAATACCTAATTTTTCAGGCATGTGTAAATGCCAAATTTTTCTGGCCTCTGGTGCTGCACTGTGGCTTCAAAAACCAAACCAAAAAAAAGGCACGTAACAGGGATTAAACTGATAGGAATAGTACTACTTAACACACCACTCCTATCTGGTGGCACTTTAGATTGCACACGCAGTGCCCCAAATTTGAAGTAGGAGGATCGACCAAGCATCTTTTTCCATCTCCCTGTTCCTAAAATCCATGCCATATACACGTCCCCTGGTGCCGCAACTGCCTCTGGGAACATAACCATGGGTCCCAGAATGCATGTCTTGTAATTATCTGTCTGGAAAATGATCTATCCTATCTATCTATCTATCTATCTATCTATCTATCGTATCTATCTATCGTATCTATCAAATGTATCTATTGCATCTATTGATCTATCTATCTAATCTATCTATCTATCTATCTATCTATCTATCTATCTATCTATCAAATCTATCTATCTTGTGGCCGGACCGACCAAGCATCTTTTTACATCTCCCGGTTCCTAAAATCCATGCCATATACACGTCCCCTGATAGGGGACGTAACAGGGATTAAACTGATAAGAATAGTACTACTTAACACACCACTCATATCTGGTGGCACAGTAGATTGCACGTGCAGTGCCCCAAATCTGAAGTAGAAGGACCGACCAAGCATCTTTTTCCATCTCCTGGTTCCTAAAATCCATGCCATATACACGTCCCCTGATAGGGGACACCGCAATGGAAGGTACCCGGCCGAAATTTCAATGCACAAAAGGCAATCCCCATCCTGTACTCGATTGTGCAAAAGGAAGTAACCTTACAATGGGTCGCAGACCGCACGTCTTGTAATTTTCTGTCTGGGAAATTATCTATCTATCAAATCTATCTATTTATCTATCAAATCTATCTATCTATATATCGTATCTATCAAATGTATCTATTGCATCTATTGATCTATCTATCTAATCTATGTATCTATCTATCAAATCTATCTATCTGGTGGCCGGACCGACCAAGCATCTTTTTCCATCTCCCGGTTCCTAAAATCCATGCCATATACACGTCCCCTGATAGGGGATGTAACAGGGATTAAACTGATAAGAATGGTACTACTTAACACACCACTCATATCTGGTGGCACAGTAGATTGCACGCGCAGTGCTCCAAATTTGAAGTAGAAGGACCGACCAAGCATCTTTTTCCATCTCCCGGTTCCTAAAATCCATGCCAGATACACGTCCCCTGATAGGGGACACCGCAGTGGAAGGTACCCGGCTGAAATTTCAATGCACAAAAGGCAATCCCCAACCTGTACTCGATTGTGCAAAAGGAAGTAACCTTACCATGGGTCACAGACCGCATGTCTTGTAATTCTCTGTCTGGGAAATTATCTATCTATCAAATATATCTATTTATCTATCAAATCTATCTATTGTATGTATCAAATGTATCTATTGCATCTATTGATCTATCTATCTAATCTATCGCCTAGATTTAGAGTTTGGCGTTAGCCGTCAAAACCAGCGTTAGAGGCTCCTAACGCTGGTTTTGGGCTACCGCTGGTATTTAGAGTCGTGTAGGTAAAGGTCTAACGCTCACTTTGCAGCCGCGACTTTTCCATACCGCAGATCCCCCTACGCCATTTGCGTATCCTATCTTTTCAATGGGATCTTTCTAACGCCGGTATTTAGAGTCTTGGCTGAAGTGAGCGTTAGAAATCTAACGACAAAACTCCAGCCGCAGAGAAAAGCCAGGAGTTAAGAGCTTTCTGGGCTAACGCCGGTTCATAAAGCTCTTACTGTGCTCTAAAGTACACTAACACCCATAAACTACCTATGTACCCCTAAACCGAGGCTACCCCACATCGCCGACACTCTATTACATTTTTTTAACCCCTAATCTGCCGACCGCACACCGCCGCAACCTACGTTATCCCTATGTACCCCTAATCTGCTGCCCCTAACACAGCCGACTCCTACATAATATTTATTAACCCCTAATCTGCTACCCCCAACGTCGCTGCTATTTTACCTACAATAATTAACCCCTAATCTGCCGACCGGACCTCACCGCTACTATAATAAAGTTATTAACCCCTAATCCGCCTCACTAACCCTATAATAAATAGTATTAACCCCTAATCTGCCCTCCCTAACATCGCTGACACCTAACTTCAAGTATTAACCCCTAATCTGCCGACCGGACCTCACCGCTACTCTATTAAATTTATTAACCCCTAAAGCTAAGTCTAACCCTAACCCTAACACCCCCCTAAGTTAAATATAATTTTTATCTTACGAAATAAATTAACTCTAGATAGATTTGATAGATAGATAAAATAAATTAATCCTAATTAGAGCTAAATACTTACCTGTAAAATAAACCCTAATATAGCTACAATATAAATTATAATTATATTGTAGCTATTTTAGGATTTATATTTATTTTACAGGCAACTTTGTATTTATTTTAACCAGGTACAATAGCTATTAAATAGTTAAGAACTATTTAATAGCTACCTAGTTAAAATAATTACTAAATTACCTGTAAAATAAATCCTAACCTAAGTTACAATTAAACCTAACACTACACTATCAATAAATAAATTAAATAAAATACCTACAAATAAATACAATTAAATAAACTAAGTACAAAAAATAAAAAAAGCTAAGTTACAAAAAAAAAATATTTACAAATATTAGAAAAATATTACAACAATTTTAAGCTAATTAAACCTACTCTAAGCCCCCTAATAAAATAACAAAGCCCCCCAAAATAAAAAAATGCCCTACCCTATTCTAAACTTAAAATAGAAAAGCTCTTTTACCTTACCAGCCCCAAAGAAAACAGCTCTTTTGCCTGTAAAAAATAACATACACTAAATCCCCCAAAATTGCTACCCACCACCCACATACCCCTAATCTAACCCAAACAACCCTTAAATAAACCGAACACTAAGCCCCTGAAGATCATCCTACCTTATCTTCACCACACCGGGTATCACCGATCGGTCCAGGCTCCGACGTCTTCATCCAAGCCCAAGTGGGGGCTGAAGAGGTCCATGATCCGTCTGAAGTCTTCATCCAAGCGGGAGCTGAGGAGGTCCATGATCCGGCTGAAGTCTTCTATCAAGCTGCATCTTCAATCTTCTTTCTTCCGGATCCATCTTCATCCCGCCGACGGGGAACATCCATTCACCGATGACTTCCCGATGAATGACGGTTCCTTTAAGGGACGTCTATCAGCCAATCGGAATTAAGGTAGGAAAATTCTGATTGGCTGATGGAATCAGCCAATCAGATTCAAGTTCAATCCGATTGGCTGATTGGATCAGCCAATCAGATTGAGCTCGCATTCTATTGGCTGATCGGAACAGGTACGTTTTTAGCTTTAATTAGGATTAATTTATTTAATAAGAGTTAATTTATTTCGTAAGATAAAAATTATATTTAATTTAGGGGGGTGTTAGGGTTAGGGTTAGACTTAGCTTTAGGGGTTAATAAATTTAATAGAGTAGCGGTGAGGTCCGGTCGGCAGATTAGGGGTTAATACTTGAAGTTAGGTGTCAGCGATGTTAGGGAGGCAGATTAGGGGTTAATACTATTTAATATAGGGTTAGTGAGGCGGATTAGGGGTTAATACATTTATTATAGTAGCGGTGAGATCCGGTCGGCAGATTAGGGGTTAATTATTGTAGGTAGCTGGCGGCGACGTTGTGGGGGGCAGATTAGGGGTTAATAAATATAATATAGGGGTCGGCGGTGTTAGGGGCAGCAGATTAGGGGTACATAGGTATAATGTAGGTTGCGGCGGTGTACGGAGCGGCAGATTAGGGGTTAAAAAAAATATGCAGGTGTCAGCGATAGCGGGGGCGGCAGATAAGAGGTTAATTAGTGTAAGGTTAGGGGTGTTTAGACTCGGTGTTAGGGTGTTAGGTGCAGACATAGGAAGTGTTTTCCCATAGGAAACAATGGGGCTGCGTTAGGAGCTGAACGCTGCTTTTTTGCAGGTGTTTTGCAGGTTTTTTTTCAGCTCAAACTGCCCCATTGTTTCCTATGGGGGAATCGTGCACGAGCACGTTTTTGAAGCTGGCCGTGTCTGTAAGCACCGCTGGTATTTAGAGTTGCAGTGGCGGGAAATTATGCTCTACGCTACTTTTTTGGAGCCTAACGCAGCCCTTCTGGGAACTCTAAATACCAGCGGTATTTAAAAGGTGCGGGGGAAAAAAAGCCAGCGTTAGCTACGCGGGTCTTTACCGACAAAACTCTAAATCTAGCCGTCAGTATCTATCTATCAAATCTATCTATCTCGTGGCCAGACCGACCAAGCATCTTTTTCCACATCCCGGTTCCAAAAATCCATGCCATATACACGTCCCCTGATAGGGGACGTAACAGGGATTAAACTGATAAGAATAGTACTACTTAACACACCACTCATATCTGGTGGCACAGTAGATTGCACGCGCAGTGCCCCAAATTTGAAGTAGGAGGACAGACCAAGCATCTTTTTGTATCTCCCGGTTCCTAAAATCCATGCCATATACACGTCCCCTGATAGGGGATGTAACAGGGATTAAACTGATAAGAATAGTACTACTTAACACACCACTCATATCTGGTGGCACAGTAGATTGCACGCACAGTGCCCCAAATTTTAAGTAGGAGGACTGACCAAGCATCTTTTTCCATCTCCCGGTTCCTAAAATCCATGCCATATACACGTCCCCTGGTGCCGCAACTGCCTCTGGGAACCTTACCATGGGTCGCAGACAGCACGTCTTGTAATTCTTTGTCTGGGAAATTATCTATCTATCAAATCTATCTATTTATCTATCAAATCTATCTATCGTATCTATCAAATGTATCTATTGCATGTATTGATCTATCTATCTAATCTATGTATCTATCTATCTATCTATCTATCTATCTATCTATCAAATCTATCTATCTCGTGGCCGGACTGTTATCTGACATCCACTTGTGTTTTCGTCCAAATGTCCATCGTCCAAATGTCCGTCGGCCAAATGTCCATCTGCCAAATGTCCGTCAGCTAAAAGTCCGGCCACGATTGCACGTGCAGTGCCCCAAATTTGAAGTAGGAGGACCGACCAAGCATCTTTTTCCATCTCCCAGTTCCTAAAATCGATGCCATATACTTGTCCCCTGATAGGGGATGTAACAGGGATTAAACTGATAGGAACAGTACTACTTAACACACCTTATAATAACACAGAGAGAGACAACTCATAGAGAGGAGTCTGAAGAAGAGGAGTCAGAGTAGGAAGGTGGCTTTGAGGAGGTGGAAGACCAAACACAGCAGTCGTCCCAGGGGGCTTGTTGTCAGCTTTCGGGACCCTTGGTGTTGTACGTGGCTGGGTGGAGGAAGAGACCTTCAATGACATCAGTGAGGACAAGGAACGGGACATGGCTAGCTTGGTATCCAACCTTGTGCAAATGGGGAGTTTGCGGTTGTGCAAATTGACTGTTTGCGGTTGTTTGCGATGCGTTAAACTGGGAATTTGGTCTGTCACTGTGAAGCGGGTGTAACCCTTACACTACCTGATCGATACAACATCATACCTGATGTTTTGAAGCACGTTATTCCAAACAATTTAGGAATGTTAGGTGATTTCTGCCCTTTATGGATTAAAACCAGACTCTGCATCAACTATGTAATTTTCCGTGGGAGTTTTGCCATGGATCCCCCTCCAGCATGCCACAGTCCAGGTGTTAGTACCCTTGAAACAACTTTTCCATCACTATTGTGGCCAGAAAGAGTCCCTGTTGGTTTTAAAGTTCACCTGCCTATTAAAGTCAATGGCGGTTCGCCCGTTCGTGAACATTTGCGGACGCTCACGTTCGCCGTTCGCGAACGGAAAATTTTAAGTTCGCGACATCACTAATCACTAGTACTCCCATGAAGCCCGGGAGTTCTGCCCACTAGACCACCAAAACTCCTCAGCCTGTGGTTAGAGGATCGGAAAAAACAGGGCTTGATCATCGATCCTCCTGCATGAAAAGAACACCTCGTCATGCGCATCAAAGGAGTTAAATAGATCATTTAAGTGTCATGCTACAATGCCACTTAAGGAACAATCACCTAGATTACAAGTTTTGCGCTATAGATGGTGCGAAACAAACGTAACAAAAGTTGCGTTATTTCACCCTCCATAGCGCTGCCATTCCAAGTTTTTGAAAAGCTGCCTTGAGCGTGCAATATGGTGGCGATGAGCTTCATACCGCACAAAATCCATGTGCTGCTTTGAAGTGCTCATGCAGGCTTTCCCCATAGACATCAATGGGGAGAGAGTGTTAGAAAAAAACTAACATTTGCGATCGCGGAATGAAAAGCGCCGTGACGCAACCCCATTGATGTCTATGGGGAAAAAACACCCTAACATAAACCCCAAGTCTAAACACCCCTAATCTGCCGCCCCCGACATCACCAACACCTAAATAAAGTATTAACCCCTATTCTGCCGCTCCCGACATCGCCGCCACTACAATAAAGTTATTAACCCCTTTTGCCCCGTACCCCAATTTCGCCCACACTATAATAAAGATATTAACCCCTATTCCACCGCTTCCCGACATCGCCGCCACTTAATAAAGTTATTAACCCCTAAACCTCTCCTCCCACATCACATTTTTTTTTAGCAAAAGAGCTGTTAACTTTAGGGAAATGCCCTACAAAAGGCCCTTTTAAGGGCTATTGGTAGTTTATTATAGATTAGTTTTTTATTTTGGGGTGTTTTCCTTTTGTTTTAAATATTTTTTATTGAGGTTTCCAATTCACAGTACATAAACAATGCATTTCAGAAGAATCTCTACACAAAAAATGTTTCAAATTGTACATCAAACATTGTATATCATACCAAGATATATTAAACATATTCATAAGGCATTGTTTATAGAATATCGATATACACCATGCTTGTTAATTAAATTGTATGTCTTCTCAATGGTAACCGAAGCCACTCTTGGACTTCACTTAACTACAAAGAGTAAAAAAAACTACAGAAGACAATCATGAACATTAGGGGACCACTTTTGGGTCCCCAATGATAGACCTCTATTTCTGATTATATAGAGTAGTATTCTATAGAACTATTAACACCAACACTATATCTAGACCATTATAAGCATTTAAACATATAGGACCACTCTTGGGTCCTTAGGACTATAGTGATATAATATCCTAGTGGAGAAAATTATACCTAAAGACTTGTCAGATGATCTATAATATACATATAAACATTACATTTGTT
Source organism: Bombina bombina (assembly GCF_027579735.1). NCBI lineage: Eukaryota > Metazoa > Chordata > Amphibia > Anura > Bombinatoridae > Bombina > Bombina bombina. The sequence goes on along the minus strand of NC_069499.1, from coordinate 623,931,694 downwards.
ATGTTCAGAAAAGGATCATGTAGAGATACTAGAAAATTGAGATCCTTAAAGTTAAACGTGAAATCGTTATATATTATATACACATATCAAAATCAGCTTACAATGACCGCAGCCATCCAAACAAGTGTATATCTCCTCATATGACATTTAAATGGGGGGAAGCAAATTTGTCATCAATTCAATTATTAGTGCAAAAGTTAAAGTTACACAGCTTTTGTTTTACTTCAGTGGCCTTAATGGCTTTGTAAAATGTGTAAATAGGCCTTAAACATTTTCCCCTTAAAACCATAACAACTCAAATAATTACTCTATTTGACTGTTAGCATTGTAATTACTACTTACATCTCAGTGGATCCTTTACTGAAATATCTAAAGAAGAGGCTGAACCAAAAACATAGTACCTTCTAATATAGAGCAAAGGCTCTCATATATACTCAATGCTGTGCTGTATAGAAAGTTGGTGTAAACTTAGAGCTAAGATATAGCTATAGTAATATGAGAGAAAAATTACTGTCCATAGTATCGTATAGTTAGACCCAATCCCCTGGGTACGGGCCCTATACCCAGGAGACCGGTGAATTTATCATGTTAATTGTTGAGGACCGATAGGTAATAAGTAATATAGTTTAGCTTTGGATTATGTTCTATATTAACCAGGGTTAGCATTAACTTTCTGATTAACCTAGATACTATCATTGAAACATAATGGAGCACATATTGGGGCCCATTTAACAAGCTCCGTAGGGAGCTTGTGGGCCCGTGTTTCTGGCAAGTCTTCAGACTCGCTAGAAACACCAGTTAGGAAGCAGCGGTCTAGAGACCTCTGCACCATAACCCTGTATGCCTGCTCTGAGCAGGCGGACAGGAATCGCCAGAAATCAACCCGATCGAGTATGATTGGGTTGATTGACAGCTCCCTGCTGGCGGCCTATTGGCTGCGAGTCAGCAGGGGGCAGCGTTGCACCAGCAGCTCTTATGAGCTGCTGGTGCAATGTTAAATGCAGAGAGCGTATTGCTCTCCGCATTTAGCGAGGTCTTGCAGACCTGATCTGCACTGTCGGATCAGGTCCGCAAGACCTTTAATAAATAGGGGCCATACAGTGTTAACATGAGAAGGCGCAAATCAAAATTCAGTATGGTCAAGTATGCTGAATGCTACCTGTTCTGTCTATTATATGCTTATTATGTTCATGTTGATGACATCTGGTGGTTTCATGTTACAATTACAGCTTGGTTCCTCTCAAGAATAAAACAGGAAGTGTTAATAAAGTTTGTTAATAAAAAGTCTTACTTTCAGTTTCTCAGCAGCCATCTTAGCTTCAAGAAGCATGGAAATCAGCTCTTAACATTTGCCTCTAAATATACATATGCCTGTAAGTTATTTGTTGTTTGCTAAGAGTTCATTGTACATTTGAATTGCATTGCTATTTGCTGTAAGGATTAAATGTAAGCTCTCTGTGTTAGAAACATGTATTATTGTATGTATTGCAAGCACCACGTGTAACTACATATTGTAATTTCAACTTTTCTTATTGTATTGCAGTTTTACAAAATAACTATTCAGAAGCAAAATCAGTTTGGAATAAACACAAAGCTATTTCTGTCTGGTTTGTGAACTAGCTGTCTAGCTATCAGTAGTGAGGACAGTACAGTAAAAAGGCATGCTATATCAAAGCAAGATACAGAGCTGCATTGTATAGTAAAAAGGCATGCTATATCAAGGGAAGATATAGGAGCTGCATTGAAAAGTGAGAAGCAATAACAAGCAAACATACAAGACCTGCAATTTAAAGTGAAAGGCAGTAAAAATAATTTGCACAAGAACTGCATTTAAAATATTGCACTACTTTAACCTGATCACTATGAACCAAGATAAGAGTGTTGATATGACACAGCAAACTTTAGAGACCAGATCCTATGCCTCTGGCTCTAAATATTCCATGCGCTCCAGCAGATCATCAGTCAGTTCTGCAGGACTCAGAGCCCGTGCTAAAGCGCAAGCAGCCCTGGCACAAATTTCTTATGCTGAAAAAGAAGCAGACATGATAAAGCAGAAAGCAGCACTAGAAGCAGAGGCAGCTAGGCGCAAGGCAGAGTTAGAAGCGAATATGCATGTGCTAAAGATTCAAAGGGCAGCAGTTGCAGCATCTGTTGAAGCAGCAGTCTATGAAGCAGCAGCTGAACTAGAAGAGGAACCACTTCAAGATTTTGCAGAAATAACTACCCATAATTCAGTACAAAGGACTCGTGAGTATGTACAGAACCCTGCTCTGGACCAAGATAAAACAGAGCATGCTCCTATCCAACATATGTCCAGCATAATGCCACAGTTTCCTGACTCAACATATTTACAGTCCACTCCAAGTATTACTGGCTTGCACCCTCCTTCCCAGACTGACACTGCAAATATCTCAACACCAAGGGTGCGCTTTCAAGAAAGCAGAGGCTATGCTGATCCACAACATCCATCACATTATATGGACTCTCACATATCCCCTCTCAGAAATAGCACATTAGGAACTTCAGAGACTACTGACCTAGCAAAGCACCTGATTCGTCGAGAGTTAGTGAGTACAGGGCTACTAACATTTGATGATCGACCAGAGAACTACTGGGCATGGAAGACATCATTCCAAGGTGTCACCAGAGATCTTAATCTTACAGCCAGAGAAGAGCTAGATCTTTTCACTAAATGGCTTGGACCGGAGTCATCTCAACAGGCTAAGAGAATCAGGTCAGTGCATGTTCATAACCCAGTTGATGGAGTTAAAATGGTATGGCACAGACTAGAAGAATATTATGGCAGCCCTGAAGCTATTGAGAATGCACTGTTAAATAAGCTAGAGAACTTCCACAAAATTTCAAACAAAGACAACATAAAGTTAAGAGAACTTGGTGACATGTTGTTGGAGGTGAATGTACGGCTAAGGCAGGAGGCTATTTGTCAGGACTGGCATACCTAGACACAGCTCGTGGCATCAAACCAATTATTGAAAAACTGCCATATAGCCTGCAAGAAAAGTGGATTTTTACAGGTTCCAAGTACAAAGAAGACCATCATGTCTCCTTTCCACCATTCAGTTTCTTCACCAGATTTATTGTCAACCAAGCAAAGACCAGAAATGATCCAAGCTTCATATTCTCAGCATGCAGCAACCAATTTCCAGTAAATACAGAGAAGTCAGGAACAAGGTACAGCAACAAACCAACGGTGTCAGTAAGAAAGACAGAAGTGTCAGCTACTAATGCAACTCCACAAGTGAAAAGCCCTTCGTGGAAATCCATGGAATCAGACAGTCCATGTCCATTTCATAATAAACTACACCCACTGTCAAAGTGTTGTGGGTTCAGAAGCAAGCACATTGATGAACGTAAAGCTTACCTGAAGGAGAATTCTATCTGCTTTAGATGTTGTGCATCCACCAGACATACAGGGAGTGCAGAATTATTAGGCAAATTGTATTTTTGAGGATTAATTTTATTATTGAACAACAACCATGTTCTCAATGAACCCAAAAAACTCATTAATATCAAAGATGAATAGTTTTGGAAGTAGTTTTTAGTTTGTTTTTAGTTATAGCTATTTTAGGGGGATATCTGTGTGTGCATAATTATTAGGCAACTTAACAAAAAACAAATATATACCCATTTCAATTATTTATTTTTACCAGTGAAACCAACATAACATCTCAACATTCACAAATATACATTTCTGACATTCAAAAACAAAACAAAAACAAATCAGTGACCAATATAGCCACCTTTCTTTGCAAGGACACTCAAAAGCCTGCCATCCATGGATTCTGTCAGTGTTTTGATCTGTTCACCATCAACATTGCGTGCAGAAGCAACCACAGCCTCCCAGACACTGTTCAGAGAGGTGTACTGTTTTCCCTCCTTGTAAATCTCACATTTGATGATGGACCACAGGTTCTCAATGGGGTTCAGATCAGGTGAACAAGGAGGCCATGTCATTAGATTTTCTTCTTTTATACCCTTTCTTGCCACGCGTACTTGGACGCGTGTGATGGAGCATTGTCCTGCATGAAAATCATGTTTTTTTTGAAGGATGCAGACTTCTTCCTGTACCACTGCTTGAAGAAGGTGTCTTCCAGAAACTGGCAGTAGGACTGGGAATTGAGCTTGACTCCATCCTCAACCCGAAAAGGCCCCACAAGCTCATCTTTGATGATACCAGCCCAAACCAGTACTCCACCTCCACCTTGCTGGCGCCTGAGTCGGAGGTGAGCTCTCTGCCCTTTACCAATCCAGCCACGGGCCCATCCATCTGGCCCATCAAGACTCACTCTCATTTCATCAGTCCATAAAACCTTAGAAAAATCAGTCTTGAGATATTTCTTGGCCCAGTCTTGACGTTTCAGCTTGTGTGTCTTGTTCAGTGGTGGTCGTCTTTCAGCCTTTCTTACCTTGGCCATGTCTCTGAGTATTGCTCACCTTGTGCTTTTGGGCACTCCAGTGATGTTGCAGCTCTGAAATATGGCCAAACTGGTGGCAAGTGGCATCTTGGCAGCTGTACGCTTGACTTTTCTCAGTTCATGGGCAGTTATTTTGCGCCTTGGTTTTTCCACACGCTTCTTGCGACTCTGTTGACTATTTTGAATGAAACGCTTGATTGTTCGATGATCACGCTTCAGAAGCTTTGAAATTTTAAGAGTGCTGCATCCCTCTGCAAGATATCTCACTATTTTTGACTTTTCTGAGCCTGTCAAGTCCTTCTTTTGACCCATTTTGCCAAAGGAAAGGAAGTTGCCTAATAATTATGCACACCTGATATAGGGTGTTGATGTCATTAGACCACACCCCTTTTCATTACAGAGATGCACATCACCTAATATGCTTAATTGGTAGTAGGCTTTCAAGCCTATACAGCTTGGAGTAAGACAACATGCATAAAGAGGATGATGTGGTCAAAATACTCATTTGCCTAATAATTCTGCACTAAAGACTGCAAAAATAGCATAAGATGCAGAGAATGCAACAGTGACCAGCTTACTTCAGCTTTGCATCCAGGTCCAGCTCCCTGGGCAGTAGAGACTCCTTTACCAAAGGAAGAGCAAGGCGGAGAGCAAGAGGAAGCTACTCCACCCACTATTGTATCCAAGTGTACAGAGGTATGCGGGAAAGGGACAAGGCCCAGATCATGTTCCAAGATTTGTTTAGTGACTGTATATCCCTCTAATAAACCTGACTGTTCTGTAAAGATGTATGCAGTGTTAGATGATCAAAGTAACCGTTCTTTAGCCAAATCAGAGTTTTTTGATGTGTTTAACATTAGTGGTGAAACATTTTCCTACACTCTAAGAACATGCTCAGGCATTACAGAGAAAACAGGGCGTAGGGTATCCAACTTCACTGTTCAGTCTATTGATGGGAAAACACACATAAAATTCCCCACACTCATTGAATGTGACATGATACCAGATGACAGGTCAGAAATTCCAACACCTGAGATTACACAGCATTTCCCTCATCTGAAATCCTTAACAGACAAGATCCCAGCACTTGACCCTAATGCACAAATACTTCTCTTGTTAGGAAGAGACATTCTGAAGGTGCACAAAGTACTTGAGCAGATTAATGGGCCTCACAACAGTCCTTATGCACAACATTTAGACTTAGGTTGGGTCATAGTTGGGGAAGTATGCTTAGGAGGAGCTCATAGACCAGCAGATGTGAACTCTTTCAAGACAAATGTGCTGCCTAGTGGGCGCACTTCTCTGTTCAGCCCATGCACTAGCTATATACAGGTAAAAGAGACTTTTAATGCTTGTAAACAACAGTCATACACCCCCTCATTGTGTTATTTAGGAACTGCAACTCACAATGTGGGCAGTTTAGATGATAATGTGTTTGTTACTACTCCAAACGATGACAAACCTGCTATGTCTATTCAAGATGGTATGTTCCTTGATGTAGTTGAAAAAGAGATGTTTATTGATGAAGCAAATTACTGGGTAGCACCCCTACCATTTCGCTTACCTTGGCTTAGACTACCAAACAACATAGAGCAAGCCCAGAAAAGACTCCTTGCTCTACATCGTTCCTTTGTGAAAAAACCTGAAATGAAGGAACATTTTGTTAACTTTATGCAAAAGATCTTTGACCATGACCAAGCAGAACCTGCCCCACCATTGGAACCAGGTGAGGAGTGTTGGTACCTACCAATCTTTGGTGTCTATCACCCTCAGAAGCCAGGACAGATCAGAGTAGTTTTGACTCAAGTGCTCAGTTTGAAGGCATCTCACTGAATGACACACTCCTCAGTGGGCCTGATTTAAATAATACACTACTAGCTGTCCTTTTACGTTTCCGCAAAGAGCAAGTTGCAATTACCACTGATGTACAACAAATGTTTTACTGTTTCATGGTTAGAGAAGATCACCGTAACTATTTGAGATTTCTTTGGTTTCGTGACAATGACCTTAACAAAGAAATTACAGAGTTCAGATGAAGGTACATGTCTTTGGGAACAGCCCTTCCCCAGCCATAGCCATTTATGGTCTAAGACAAATAGCAAAGCAAGGAAAGAGTGAGTATGGCGAAGATGTAGAACAGTTTATCTTGAGGAACTTCTATGTAGATGATGGACTCGCATCTGCGCCTACTGAAGCTGAAGCAGTCAGTCTCCTGCAGAGAGCTAAGGACATGCTCGCAGGATCAAATCTCAAGCTACACAAAGTGGCATCCAACAAAAGTCCAGTAATAATTTCCTGCAGACGACAGAGCTAAAGATCTAAAGGACCTTGTTTTAGGTGTCGATCCTCTACCCCTCCAAAGGAGCTTAGGAGTAAGTTGGAACTTACAGACCGACCGTTTCACTTTTCAAGTGTCTAAAGAGGTAAAACCTTTCACACGGAGAGGTATCCTGGCTACAGTAAACAGTCTTTATGACCCACTTGGGTTTGCATCTCCAATCACTATGCAGGGTAAATCTTCAGTCAGAGAACTCTCAACAGACCAATGTGACTGGGATTCCCCACTCTTACCAGATAGAGAAGCTCAATGGAGAGCATGGACAGAAGACCTGATCCATCTTGAAGATCTCAGTATTCCCAGACCCTATGTGCCGGTGTCACTATCGTCCACAGTGAGAAAGGAGGTATGTGTTTTTTTCTGATGCTTCTACTGTTACGATAGCAGCTGTGGCATATCTCAGTAGAGGTCAATGTCATGTAGGCTTTGTTATGGGCAAATCTAAACTAGCTCCAAGACCAGCCCATACAGTGCCACGTCTAGAATTATGTGCAGCTGTGTTGTCAGTTGAGCTAGCTGAACTTATTACTGAAGAAATGGACATTGAATTTTATGCAGTTAAATATTACACTAACAGCAAAATTATGTTAGGTTATATTCACAATACTTGTAGGAGATTTCATGTATATGTCTCAAACAGAATAATTAATATTAGAAAATCTACTAATCCAGATCAGTGGCATTATATTAACACCAGTCAGTATCCAGCAGATCATGGTACTAGACCAATTCAGGCAGCTCACCTAAAACATATCAACTGGTTCTCTGGCCCAGATTTCTTACATCAGGCAGATACAGGTGATCAATCTGAAACTAAACTATTTGACCTCATTGAACCAGATTCTGACAGTGAGATCAGACCTGAAGTGACAGCTTTAATAACTGGAGTGTATGAATGCCAGTTAGACTCACATATATTTCTCAGATTCTCAAAGTGGAAGTCCCTTGTGAGAGGTATAGCAACACTAATTCACATTGCCAAGTCATTTTCCAGCCGCACTCAAAAGGAGTCATGTACAGGCTGGCATTGCTGCAAAGGGTTATGCCATTCCTTAGATTTCTTGCAAACAGAAACAGTGACTATCAAATGTATCCAAACATGGAAATATAGAAAATGGAAAGAGAAACAAAACATTCAAGAAGGAGATCTTGTATTGTTGAAAGACTCTCAAGTAAAGCGCAATGGATGGACAATGAGTCTTATTGTAAAAACCATTCCTAGTGGTGATGGTAAAATTTGCAAAGTAGAGGTCAAACTCATTAAACAAGGGACTGCTAAAGTATACCTTAGACCTGTGTCAAATTTGATTGTTCTTTTTCAAAGTAAAACGTTATCTGGTTGAATTTAATAATAATTTATAGTTCATGTAATAGTGGTATATGTTTATACCAGGCGGGGAGTGTTCTGTCTATTATATGCTTATTATGTTCATGTTGATGACATCTGGTGGTTTCATGTTGCAATTACAGCTTGGTTCCTCTCAAGAATAAAACAGGAAGTGTTAATAAAGTTTGTTAATAAAAAATCTTACTTTCAGTTTCTCAGCAGCCATCTTAGCTTCAAGAAGCATGGAAATCAGCTCTTAACATTTGCCTCTAAATATAAATATGCCTGTAAGTTATTTGTTGTTTGCTAAGAGTTCATTGTACATTTGAATTGCATTGCTATTTGCTGTAAGGATTAAATGTAAGCTCTCTGTGTTAGAAACATGTATTATTGTATGTATTGCAAGCACCACGTGTAACTACATATTGTAATTTCAACTTTTCTTATTGTATTGCAGTTTTACAAAATAACTATTCAGAAGTAAAATCAGTTTGGAACAAACACAAAGCTATTTCTGTCTGGTTTGTTAACTAGCTGTCTAGCTATCAGTAGTGAGGACAGTACACTACCCATTCCTAACATGTAAAAACTAAGTAGCCCAAATAATAGAGGTAAAGAATAGCGGGGCTACATTAAGATAGGAAAGAAGTATGCATTAGTCCCTAGTTGAAGTTTAAACTAAATTAAGTGTGGGTTGGCAAAATCATCGAAGTAAGCAAAGCAGATAAAATATAAGAGGTAAATATCCACTAACATATTTCTCCTGTAATATCATGCAGTTCAGTATTTCACGGTACATGAATGTCAAAGGGGTCACGAGCATACAGCAATGCTAGTAAGGGAAAAAATAGATCAAGACTAATTTGCCAATAAAAAATAAGCACAAAACCAACAAAACAGATACTGTTCTGCTCGGGAGTCAATCTGATGAATACCTGCATTTAAAATTACAGAAGTATATTGTGCCTCATGCGTCAATAGTATAGTTACTCATAATTGCATTTTGACGGGTCCACAGCTGTGAGGATCAATCCTATTCCAACTCTTAAGTGTATTCTCAAAGTCGGACATATAGCAATATTCCAGGTTGAGAATGCTTTTTTTGTCTTCCAGGATGTCATCAATTGAGTGATGTATGTCATACATATGATATGCCTTAGAGTCTGGATGTAAGGTACCTGATCTGGATAGTACATCTGCAAAACAGTCTGTATCCAAGGCATCTCTCTCTCTGTCGGTGTTGAAGATCTACCGCCTCGTCTGAGCTACTATGTCAGTGATCAGCTAGCGGCTGTAAGTCACATGGACCTTCAATCTCGTCTGTGGCAAGGCCTGTTTCCAAACCATCTTCCACTTAGCTCACTGATTTGCCCTGGACCTCTGCAACGTCATGACACTCTGTGGGACTCTGAGATCCATATGAATGACGGGCTAGTGGGACCCAGCCTGTGTAGCGATCCGGTTTGCAGGGAAGTAGTCTTTGGAGATCTTCTTTTAGATGTTGTTGGAAATTGCTAAATCAATCTCTAATTAGCTGTGAGGACTAACGTTCCCATCTGTCAAGTAATACTCCCATTTCCTGGGCATAAAAATATCTTGGGTTGGTTACTGGCGTCATGAATATCTATTAAGCAGTATTGGGCGTATGATGCGGTACAATTCTCTCTCTTTTGTACTTTAAAATTTGTAAGATTTATCAGTAAAAATAATTTGCACAAGAACTGCATTTAAAATATTGCACTACTTTAACCTGATTACTATGAACCAAGATAAGAGTGTTGATATGACGCAGCAAACTTTAGAGACCAGATCCTAGAGAGCTAGATCTTTTGACTAAATGGCTTGGACCGGAGTCATCTCAACAGGCTAAGAGAATCAGGTCAGTGCATGTTCATAACCCAGTTGATGGAGTTAAAATGGTATGGCACAGACTAGAAGAATATTATGGCAGCCCTGAAGCTATTGAGAATGCACTGTTAAATAAGCTAGAGAACTTCCACAAAATTTCAAACAAAGACAACATAAAGTTAAGAGAACTTGGTGACATGTTGTTGGAGGTGAATGCTGCTAAGGCAGGAGGCTATTTGTCAGGACTGGCATACCTAGACACAGCTCGTGGCATCAAACCAATTATTGAAAAACTGCCATATAGCCTGCAAGAAAAGTGGATTTTTCAAGGTTCCAAGTACAAAGAAGACCATCATGTCTCCTTTCCACCATTCAGTTTCTTCACCAGATTTATTGTCAACCAAGCAAAGACCAGAAATGATCCAAGCTTCATATTCTCAGCATGCAGCAACCAATTTCCAGTAAATACAGAGAAGTCAGGAACAAGGTACAGCAACAAACCAACGGTGTCAGTAAGAAAGACAGAAGTGTCAGCTACTAATGCAACTCCACAAGTGAAAAACCCTTCGTGGAAATCCATGGAATCAGACAGTCCATGTCCATTTCATAATAAACTACACCCACTGTCAAAGTGTTGTGGGTTCAGAAGCAAGCACATTGATGAACGTAAAGCTTACCTGAAGGAGAATTCTATCTGCTTTAGATGTTGTGCATCCACCAGACATACAGGGAGTGCAGAATTATTAGGCAAGTTGTATTTTTGAGGATTAATTTTATTATTGAACAACAACCATGTTCTCAATGAACCCAAAAAACTCATTAATATCAAAGATGAATAGTTTTGGAAGTAGTTTTTAGTTTGTTTTTAGTTATAGCTATTTTAGGGGGATATCTGTGTGTGCAGGTGACTATTACTGTGCATAATTATTAGGCAACTTAACAAAAAACAAATATATACCCATTTCAATTATTTATTTTTACCAGTGAAACCAATATAACATCTCAACATTCACAAATATACATTTCTGACATTCAAAAACAAAACAAAAACAAATCAGTGACCAATATAGCCACCTTTCTTTGCAAGGACACTCAAAAGCCTGCCATCCATGGATTCTGTCAGTGTTTTGATCCGTTCACCATCAACATTGCGTGCAGTAGCAACCACAGCCTCCCAGACACTGTTCAGAGTGGTGTACTGTTTTCCCTCCTTGTAAATCTCACATTTGATGATGGACCACAGGTTCTCAATGGGGTTCAGATCAGGTGAACAAGGAGGCCATGTCATTAGATTTTCTTCTTTTATACCCTTTCTTGCCAGCCACGCTGTGGAGTACTTGGACGCGTGTGATGGAGCATTGTCCTGCATGAAAATCATGTTTTTTTTGAAGGATGCAGACTTCTTCCTGTACCACTGCTTGAAGAAGGTGTCTTCCAGAAACTGGCAGTAGGACTGGGAGTTGAGCTTGACTCCATACTCAACCCGAAAAGGCCCCACAAGCTCATCTTTGATGATACCAGCCCAAACCAGTACTCCACCTCCACCTTGCTGGCGTCTGAGTCGGACTGGAGCTCTCTGCCCTTTACCAATCCAGCCACAGGCCCATCCATCTGGCCCATCAAGACTCACTCTCATTTCATCAGTCCATAAAACCTTAGAAAAATCAGTCTTGAGATATTTCTTGGCCCAGTCTTGACGTTTCAGCTTGTGTGTCTTGTTCAGTGGTGGTCGTCTTTCAGCCTTTCTTACCTTGGCCATGTCTCTGAGTACTGCTCACCTTGTGCTTTTGGGCATTCCAGTGATGTTGCAGCTCTGAAATATGGCCAAACTGGTGGCAAGTGGCATCTTGGCAGCTGTACGCTTGACTTTTCTCAGTTCATGGGCAGTTATTTTGCGCCTTGGTTTTTCCACACGCTTCTTGCGACCCTGTTGACTATTTTGAATGAAACGCTTGATTGTTCGATGATCACGCTTCAGAAGCTTTGAAATTTTAAGAGTGCTGCATCCCTCTGCAAGATATCTCACTATTTTTGACTTTTCTGAGCCTGTCAAGTCCTTCTTTTGACCTATTTTGCCAAAGGAAAGGAAGTTGCCTAATAATTATGCACACCTGATATAGGGTGTTGATGTCATTAGACCACACCCCTTTTCATTACAGAGATGCACATCACCTAATATGCTTTATTGGTAGTAGGCTTTCGAGCCTATACAGCTTGGAGTAAGACAACATGCATAAAGAGGATGATGTGGTCAAAATACTCATTTGCCTAATAATTCTGCACTCCCTGTATTGCCAAAGACTGCAAAAATAGCATAAGATGCAGAGAATGCAACAGTGACCAGCCTACTTCAGCTTTGCATCCAGGTCCAGCTCCCTGGGCAGTAGAGACTCCTTTACCAAAGGAAGAGCAAGGCGGAGAGCAAGAGGAAGCTACTCCACCCACTATTGTATCCAAGTGTACAGAGGTATGCAGGAAAGGGACAAGGCCCAGATCATGTTCCAAGATTTGTTTAGTGACTGTATATCCCTCTAATAAACCTGACTGTTCTGTAAAGATGTATGCAGTGTTAGATGATCAAAGTAACCGTTCTTTAGCCAAATCAGAGTTTTTTGATGTGTTTAACATTAGTGGTGAAACATTTTCCTACACTCTAAGAACATGCTCAGGCATTACAGAGAAAACAGGGCGTAGGGTATCCAACTTCACTGTTCAGTCTATTGATGGGAAAACACACATAAAACTCCCCACACTCATTGAATGTGACATGATACCTGATGACAGGTCAGAAATTCCAACACCTGAGATTACACAGCATTTCCCTCATCTGAAATCCTTAACAGACAAGATCCCAGCACTTGACCCTAATGCACAAATACTTCTCTTGTTAGGAAGAGACATTCTGAAGGTGCACAAAGTACTTGAGCAGATTAATGGGCCTCACAACAGTCCTTATGCACAACATTTAGACTTAGGTTGGGTCATAGTTGGGGAAGTATGCTTAGGAGGAGCTCATAGACCAGCAGATGTGAACTCTTTCAAGACAAATGTGCTGCCTAGTGGGCGTACTTCTCTGTTCAGCCCATGCACTAGCTATATACAGGCAAAAGAGACTTTTAATGCTTGTAAACAACAGTCATACACCCCCTCATTGTGTTATTTAGGAACTGCAACTCAAAATGTGGGCAGTTTAGATGATAATGTGTTTGTTACTACTCCAAACGATGACAAACCTGCTATGTCTATTCAAGATGGTATGTTCCTTGATGTAGTTGAAAAAGAGATGTTTATTGATGAAGCAAATTACTGGGTAGCACCCCTACCATTTCGCTTACCTTGGCTTAGACTACCAAACAACATAGAGCAAGCCCAGAAAAGACTCCTTGCTCTACATCGTTCCTTTGTGAAAAAACCTGAAATGAAGGAACATTTTGTTAACTTTATGCAAAAGATCTTTGACCATGACCAAGCAGAACCTGCCCCACCATTGGAACCAGGTGAGGAGTGTTGGTACCTACCAATCTTTGGTGTCTATCACCCTCAGAAGCCAGGACAGATCAGAGTAGTTTTTGACTCAAGTGCTCAGTTTGAAGGCATCTCACTGAATGACGCACTCCTCAGTGGGCCTGATTTAAATAATACACTACTAGGTGTCCTTTTACGTTTCCGCAAAGAGCAAGTTGCAATTACCACTGATGTACAACAAATGTTTTACTGTTTCATGGTTAGAGAAGATCACCGTAACTATTTGAGATTTCTTTGGTTTCGTGACAATGACCTTAACAAAGAAATTACAGAGTTCACGATGAAGGTACATGTCTTTGGGAACAGCCCTTCCCCAGCCATAGCCATTTATGGTCTAAGACAAATAGCAAAGCAAGGAAAGAGTGAGTATGGCGAAGATGTAGAACAGTTTATCTTGAGGAATTTCTATGTAGATGATGGACTCGCATCTGCGCCTACTGAAGCTGAAGCAGTCAGTCTCCTGCAGAGAGCTAAGGACACGCTCGCAGGATCAAATCTCAAGCTGCACAAAGTGGCATCCAACAAAAGTCCAGTAATAATTTCCTGCAGACGACAGAGCTAAAGATCTAAAGGACCTTGTTTTAGGTGTCGATCCTCTACCCCTCCAAAGGAGCTTAGGAGTAAGTTGGAACTTACAGACCGACCGTTTCACTTTTCAAGTGTCTAAAGAGGTAAATCCTTTCACACAGAGAGGTATCCTGGCTACAGTAAACAGTCTTTATAACCCAAAAAGAAGAGAAAAAGGTGGTTGGAGAAGGCGCCAAAGGCTATCTGGTGTTAAACCTAAATAATAAATTTTAAATTTTCCCAAAATAAAAAGTACAAAAAGCGTATAATACTAGCTGACTTTTAAAGGGGTATGTTAAAAATGACTTGAACAAATAATCCAACACTGTTGTGACAATAAGGCAATTCACTGATTACAATTTGAAAAATAGTGCAGGATGGAAGAAGAGGGAATACTAATAAAAAGTTGCTCAGACAAGAAGCAGAATTTATATATAATTTCGGTACACTCCACCCCAAAGGGCTGAATAGTGAAATGGACTTAAATGCCCTTATATAAATAGAAGGATTTAGTATGTCCATTAAAACGAATGAGATTATACTGTATTTAAATATTGTAGATAACATACTGGTTAAGAAAGTTGATCAAATATATATATGTCCTTGGGGTGAATTAACAGAGTGACTATGATTATCATCCACTAAATAACACTTCTATGTCCCTTTTAGGAACAATAATATATAAAAATTGTCCACGATTCACAAACAAATGTCTAAGAACAAAGCCCATTAATATAGTAATTTATCCTTTAAATACCCAAATAGAAGCAAGAATTCTCCAGTGAGTCAATAGTCGAGTGGCTAGTGCTTAGGCTTTACACATAATAGGTCCGAGGTTCGAGTCCACCCTGTTATTTTAAAAATATATTTATTTTCTTTTCTTTATAGACCATCCAAATAATTAACAACTCAAGGTTATATAGAAGGAGAGAATTTGATCCCTTTGAACTTCCATCATAGCACAATGGATAAGAAGTTAGACTCTGACCGTAAGGGCTATGAGTTCGAGCCCAAGTTAAGAAATATTTGTTTTTACAAATCTAATTTAAGCCAATCAACCATTAAGATATATGACAAATAGATAATCTATGATTACTTATCGGATTATATATAAGCTAGTTAAAGGCCAAATATTAACATTGAAATCCTATCGAGATAAATTCCAACATAGCCTAATGGTTAGATGGTCAGACTGCAGTTATAAGGTCTGCGAGTTCGAACCCAAGCAGGAAAATAATAATTTTTTGTGGAATTATTTTTTATCTAAATAAACAAATAATAATTTTTAAAAAAAGACTGGAATCTTAATATTAGGGACAGATATGTTTTTAGGGGTGTGAACCATTAGTTGGCGATTGTGAGGCAATTAACTGTTATATTTTTAAAATAGATTAACAAATGTAGAAACTAGAATAAAGTCATAATTTTTATACTGACATTGTTTTCATGAGGACATTTTAGTAACTTGCTAACCGGTATAACCTGCACTGAAATTGGTGACTTGTAATGCACAAAAATACAGGGCACATTAAATAATGAAAGAAGGAACAACTGATTATTTTGAAGGCACATATAGGGTTAATGGAGAAATCCTTTAAAAAGGGATCACAGCTGGAGGAAGGTATCTTGACAAAGGCTCCCTGGTGAGCTGAAAGGCGTAGACCATACCAGTATCCGGCTTGTTTTGAAAAAGACTTGTAATCAAGAAGCTCCCAGGACCGTAATGCCAGAACCAAGTGGATTTAACTACTGAGCGAAGACGGTAGGAGCATTAATCTAAGGAGGATCGAAAGTGTGCACACTTTGAAGCTTACAATCTACCTACTGAATAATTGTAAGATTGTCACCGACGAAAAGATACACAAGTTGCGTTACAGGTGAGCGGAAGATAAAGCCCCGCCCATAGCACCGGAGCACCGGGTAAGTGCTCACTACTGACTTTTACAAAGACCCTTAAAAGTTAGGGTGAAGATTTGAATTCTTTTGGTTATATTGCACTTTAAGAACTACTGTGTATTTCACCTTCTTCATAAACAGAAAACGATCTATTTGGAGTCCTATTAACTGTTACTTGAGAGACTGTGCCTGTCAAAATTTAGTCACCAATAACATTACAGACAGTGTTTCAGGTTTACAATAACCGGTTCCAAACTAGCGAGTAGAAACGATTAGCCCTATATCTAACTCTGCTTATTGGTTTTAACTTTTTACCATTCTATTATTATACTGTTAATATTAGGTACACATAGAAAGCCTGCTATTTATTAGGTTAACTTAGGATGAGTGCTATTTTTTAGTGTGGATTAGTATTGCCATATGGTTTTTATGTTGAAGTGAAGCTTATTAACTGTTCTACTAAATCAGAGAAATGTATTAAATGTTTTTTAATTATTTGTTTGTTTTTCATTAAATGTTATTTTTCAAATTGTAATCAGTGAATTGCCTTATTGTCACAACAGTGTTGGATTATTTGTTCAAGTCATTTTTAACATACCCCTTTAAAAGTCAGCTAGTATTATACGCTTTTTGCACTTTTTATTTTGGGAAAATTTAAAATTTATTATTTAGGTTTAACACCAGATAGCCTTTGGCGCCTTCTCCAACCACCTTTTTCTCTTCTTTTTAGATATTATTGCACTAATTGTGAGAAGTGCAATTAGGAGAAAGGCATTTCTGGTTTAGCTTGTTCACAGCATACACACCCCTTTTTTGTACTAGTCTTTATGACCCACTTGGGTTTGCATCTCCAATCACTATGCAGGGTAAATCTTCAGTCAGAGAACTCTCAACAGACCAATGTGACTGGGATTCCCCACTCTTACCAGATAGAGAAGCTCAATGGAGAGCATGGACAGAAGACCTGATCCATCTTGAAGATCTCAGTATTCCCAGACCCTATGTGCCGGTGTCACTATCGTCCACAGTGAGAAAGGAGGTGTGTGTTTTTTCTGATGCTTCTACTGTTACGATAGCAGCTGTGGCATATCTCAGTAGAGGTCAATGTCATGTAGGCTTTGTTATGGGCAAATCTAAACTATCTCCAAGACCAGCCCATACAGTGCCACGTCTAGAATTATGTGCAGCTGTGTTGTCAGTTGAGCTAGCTGAACTTATTACTGAAGAAATGGACATTGAACTTTATGCAGTTAAATATTACACTAACAGCAAAATTATGTTAGGTTATATTCACAATACTTGTAGGAGATTTCATGTATATGTCTCAAACAGAATAATTAATATTAGAAAATCTACTAATCCAGATCAGTGGCATTATATTAACACCAGTCAGTATCCAGCAGATCATGGTACTAGACCAATTCAGGCAGCTCACCTAAAACATATCAACTGGTTCTCTGGCCCAGATTTCTTACATCAGGCAGATACAGGTGATCAATCTGAAACTAAACTATTTGACCTCATTGAACCAGATTCTGACAGTGAGATCAGACCTGAAGTGACAGCTTTAATAACTGGAGTGTATGAATGCCAGTTAGACTCACATATATTTCTCAGATTCTCAAAGTGGAAGTCCCTTGTGAGAGGTATAGCAACACTAATTCACATTGCCAAGTCATTTTCCAGCCGCACTCAAAAGGAGTCATGTACAGGCTGGCATTGCTGCAAAGGGTTATGCCATTCCTTAGATTTCTTGCAAACAGAAACAGTGACTATCAAATGTATCCAAACATGGAAATATAGAAAATGGAAAGAGAAACAAAACATTCAAGAAGGAGATCTTGTATTGTTGAAAGACTCTCAAGTAAAGCGCAATGGATGGACAATGAGTCTTATTGTAAAAACCATTCCTAGTGGTGATGGTAAAATTCGCAAAGTAGAGGTCAAACTCATTAAACAAGGGACTGCTAAAGTATACCTTAGACCTGTGTCAAATTTGATTGTTCTTTTTCAAAGTAAAACGTTATCTGGTTGAATTTAATAATAATTTATAGATCATGTAATAGTGGTATATGTTTATACCAGATGGGGAGTGTTCTGTCTATTATATGCTTATTATGTTCATGTTGATGACATCTGGTGGTTTCATGTTGCAATTACAGCTTGGTTCCTCTCAAGAATAAAACAGGAAGTGTTAATAAAGTTTGTTAATAAAAAATCTTACTTTCAGTTTCTCAAGAAGCATCGAAATCAGCTCTTAACATTTGCCTCTAAATATAAATATGCCTGTAAGTTATTTGTTGTTTGCTAAGAGTTCATTGTACATTTGAATTGCATTGCTATTTGCTGTAAGGATTAAATGTAAGCTCTCTGTGTTAGAAACATGTATTATTGTATGTATTGCAAGCACCACGTGTAACTACATATTGTAATTTCAACTTTTCTTATTGTATTGCAGTTTTACAAAATAACTATTCAGAAGTAAAATCAGTTTGGAATAAACACAAAGCTATTTCTGTCTGGTTTGTTAACTAGCTGTCTAGCTATCAGTAGTAAGGACAGTACACTACCCATTCCTAACATGTAAAAACTAAGTAGCCCAAATAATAGAGGTAAAGAATAGCGGGGCTACATTAAGATAGGAAAGAAGTATGCATTAGTCCCTAGTTGAAGTTTAAACTAAATTAAGTGTGGGTTGGCAAAATCATCGAAGTAAGCAAAGCAGATAAAATATAAGAGGTAAATATCCACTAACATATTTCTCCTGTAATATCATGCAGTTCAGTATTTCACGGTACATGAATGTCAAAGGAGTCACGAGCATACAGCAATGCTAGTAAGGGAAAAAATAGATCAAGACTAATTTGCCAATAAAAAATAAGCACAAAACCAACAAAACAGATACTGTTCTGCTCGGGAGTCAATCTGATGAATACCTGCATTTAAAATTACAGAAGTATATTGTGCCTCATGCGTCAATAGTATAGTTACTCATAATTGCATTTTGACGGGTCCACAGCTGTGAGGATCAATCCTATTCCAACTCTTAAGTGTATTCTCAAAGTCGGACATATAGCAATATTCCAGGTTGAGAATGCATTTTTTGTCTTCCAGGATGTCATCAATTGAGTGGTGTATGTCATACATATGATATGCCTTAGAGTCTGGATGTAAGGTACCTGATCTGGATAGTACATCTGCAAAACAGTCTGTATCCAAGGCATCTCTCTTTCTGTCGGTGTTGAAGATCTACCGCCTCGTCTGAGCTACTATGTCAGTGATCAGCTAGAGGCTGTAAGTCACATGGACCTTCAATCTCGTCTGTGGCAAGGCCTGTTTCCAAACCATCTTCCACTGAGCTCACTGATTTGCCCTGGACCTCTGCAACGTCATGACACTCTGTGGGACTCTGAGATCCATATGAATGACGGGCTAGTGGGACCCAGCCTGTGTAGCAATCCGGTTTGCAGGGAAGTAGTCTTTGGAGATCTTCTTTTAGTTGTTGTTGGAAATTGCTAAATCAATCTCTAATTAGCTGTGAGGACTAACGTTCCCATCTGTCAAGTAATACTCCCATTTCCTGGGCATAAAAATATCTCGGGTTGGTTACTGGCGTCATGAATATCTATTAAGCAGTATTGGGCGTATGATGTGGTACAATTCTCTCTCTTTTGTACTTTAAAATTTGTAAGATTTATCAGTCAAACTCTGTTTGCTTACCCCGGGGGGGGGGGGGTGTTGCATCTCGTGTTCGGCCGCCACCTAAGATCCAACGGCCCAGTTCAGTCCATGAAAGTACACAAAAACAGTGTATTTAGATAGAAATAAATATATATTCTGGTTGTTCACAGTGTACAGTCCTAGAATATGTCGTTATAAAAAATTGATTGTGGGATATTCTACTGATAATTGGCAGATTATCCTCAGGTTTCTCAGAGCTTCTCTTTTTTCAGTCTTTCATGGCTGCTGCCTGGACACGCCCCCGTTTTTTTTTTTGCTGTTTTTTTTTAAACGGGATTAGAATAGGAATAATTTTTATTTTTTTGGATAATTTCGTTATTTTTGGTAATGGTAGTTTTTTTATTCTTTGTAATTTTATTTTTAATCTTTTAGTAATGTTAGGTTTTTTATTTTTAGTAATGTTTGGTTTATTTAACAGGTAAGTTTGTATTTATTTTTAAATAGGTAGTTAGTTAATAATTGTAACTTTAATTTAGGTCTATTTTAATTATGTTAAAGTTAGGGGGTGTTAGGTTTAGGGGTTAATTGTTTAATTTAGGTTGTTGTGATGTGGGGGTTAATAGGTTTTTTTAGTGTTGGCGATGCTTGGGAACGGCGGTTTAGGGGTTAATAGGTTTATTTAGTGTTTAAGTTAGTGTCGGCGATGTCGATGAACTGCGGTTTAGGGGTTAATCGGTTTAGTTAGTGTTGGCGATGTTTGGGAACGGTGGTTTAGGGGTTAATAGGTTTAGTTAGTGTTGGCGATGTCGGGGAACTGCGGTTTAGGGTTTATTAGGTTTAGCTAGTGTCAGCGATGTTTGGGAACTGCGGTTTAGGGGTTAATAGGTTTAGTTAGTGTTTGCGATGTTTGGGAACGGCAGTTTAGGGGCTAATAGGTTTAGTTAGTGTTGGCAATGTGGGGGGACGGTGGTTTAGGGGTAATTTTAGATAATTTTGTTTTGGCAAATTAGTTATGTTAAGTGAAATCGTTTTTTCCCATCCTTTTGTTTTTCCGGATCCATTCTTTATTCATATGCATTATTCTATTCTAAACTTCAGAATAGAATAATGCATATTAATAAAGAATGGATCTGAAAAAACTAACATATTCGAAAAAACGATTTAACTTAACATAACTAATTTGCCAAAACAATTTTTTTTTAAACTTAACTAAACTAATTTGCCAAAATGAAATTATTTATTTAACTAGTGAAAACGAAACACAATTTTCAGCATTGCACTTGTCTAGTATATATATGTGTGTGTCTATAAAACATAAACATATTTTCTTATTAATTAAATAATTAATCAATGTGGGATCACTCAAAGTCTTAATGTCTTTTATCTCTTATATTAACAATTAAACACTCATCCACCAGGATCATTGGACCTTTAATTGCATCCTTTCAATATATATCTAGTATATATGTCCGGATCCTATAAGCTCTGTTCGTACTAAAATACAAACCACACAGTGGGGGACATCACTGGTGACCACCTGGCTGGGCCCTGCTATTGAACCCGGGAGTCCAGGTCCAGAGACCAGTTTGCTCTGTCTGTGTCACTGGAGAATGTTTACTTGCAAGGGTTTATGCAGGAATATCATCAGCAGTAAGTGTGTCTTTCCCTGTTGCAGTTTACCTGGTCCATTACCTTATTGCCTGCTGTGCCTATGTGTTTACTTTGTCTCCAGCACTGACTTTGCTGCAACTTTCATTCAGCATATTGTATTTCCTTTGATGTCTTTTGTTTTGTCAAGGAGTGGCATTTACCTTCTTTTACATAGAAGGCAATGATCTTTACTGTGAAACCTATGTATAATGACCTTGATACCTGTGTATGCTCACCTTGCTCCTGAAACTAAGCATGCTTACCTTGATACCTGTGCATGCTCACCTTACTCCTGAAACCAAGCATCTCTACTGTGATACCTATGTATATTCACCTTGATACCTGTGTATGCTCAATTCAGAGAAATCTTCATAGTGCGGCTCCAGGCGTGTATGGCTTATGGGGAGGGAATCTGTGTTTAAACTAGTAACCAGCGTTGGTATAAAAGTCTACAGACCCTTGTGTGTGAGGTAAATCGTATTGCACAAACTTTTTGCAAATGTTGAAACTGTACCTTAACTTTCATACAGCAGGATTACGGTGTGTCTCTGGTAGCGAGCGTCAACATCGGGAGGAAGTGCATCACATCCGGCAGCTCCCTGGACTCATGCCCATGACATCATATGTTAAAGACACAGCCGACCTTTTGAGAAAGTTGGATGGAGTAGAAGTAAATGAAAATACCATTCTGGCATCTCTTGATGTAGAGGGTCTTTACTCCTCCATACCACATAAAATAGGCTTAGCAGCAATTAGGAGGTTCTTAGAAACTAGAGGACCAACATATGCTGAACACACCGAATTTGTCTATTCCCTGTTAGAGTTTGTCTTGAAAAACAAAGTTTTTTCATTTGACGGACAGATCTTTCGCCAATTGTGCGGGACAGCGATGGGGGCAGTTTGTGCCCCCACATATGCATGTCTACATCTGGGCCTTTGGGAATCAGAGATCTTTGAGTATTATTCAAAGATCTTTGAGGACAAAGTGCTATTATGGATTAGATATGTGGATGATGTTCTTGTCCTGTGGGATGGGACGGCGGAAGAATTCAATGAATTCGTTGCTGCCCTTAACCACAACAACAAGAACATCATCCTGACGTCAGAAACCAACACAGTAGAACTAAATTTTCAAGATGTCACTTTGAAAAAAGAGGGAGTAAGAATAGTGACGGAAAATTATAGGAAAAAGAACGCAACTAACAATATCTTACACGCAGATAGTAGCCATCCGGACCACCTTAAAAAAGGGATCCCGTATGGCCAATTCCTCCGTCTGAGGAGGAACTGCTCCTCTCTATCCAAGTTTGACACTCATGCGGCCTTAATGAAAGAGAGATTCCTAAAAAGAGGTTACTCTAATAAGTGCCTCAAGAAATCTCGCTGGAAAGACAGAAATATGTCCAGGGATGACTTGCTATACCGAAACAACTCTAAAAATTAAAATAGTAAGATTAGATTCATCTCTAATTTCAATAATCAATGGGAGACTCTAAGGTCAGTTTTCAAGAAAAATTGGCACATCTTAACCCTTGATGAAAAAGTGAAGAGTGTGATGGGGGATACCCCACTGCTGACAGCTAGAAAAGCACAGAGTTTAAAGGACAAACTGGTGAGGAGCCAATTCTCAAGGGGCCCTTTGGCCTCTGATTAGCTGAGAAAGGACAGAGGTATTAAAGGTAGCTTTCCATGTGGGCACTGTGTTTACTGTGCCCACATGGATAGCACAAAACAATTCTCTGTCCAGGATGGAAAGATCTTTGACATAAGATTCTTTTTCAATTGCAGATCGGAAGGGGTGATATATCTTCTGCGGTGCTCCTGTCCGGCCTTCTATGTTGGAAAAAACAAAAGAA